>NW_026057577.1:16572360-16683261 GCF_023721935.1 Panthera uncia | reverse complement strand
TAAATTCCTAGCAGTGCTATTGCTGGGTCATAGGGTAGGTCTATTTTTAATTTTCTGAGGAACCTCCACACTGCTTTCCAGAGCGGCTGCACCAATTTGCATTCCCACCAACAGTGCAAGAGGGTTCCCGTTTCTCCACATCCTCTCCAGCATCTATAGTCTCCTGATTTGTTCATTTTGGCCACTCTGACTGGCGTGAGGTGATATCTGAGTGTGGTTTTGATTTGTATTTCCCTGATGAGGAGCGACATTGAGCATCTTTTCATGTGCCTGTTGGCCATCCGGATGTCTTCTTCAGAGAAGTGTCTATTCATGTCTTCTGCCCATTTCTTCACTGGGTTATTTGTTTTTCGGGTGTGGAGTTTGGTGAGCTCTTTATAGATTTTGGATACTAGCCCTTTGTCCGATATGTCATTTGCAAATATCTTTTCCCATTCCGTTGGTTGCCTTTTAGTTTTGTTGGTTGTTTCCTTTGCTGTGCAGAAGCTTTTTATCTTCATGAGGTCCCAATAGTTCATTTTTGCTTTTAATTCCCTTGCCTTTGGAGATGTGTCAAGTAAGAAATTGCTGTGGCTGAGGTCAGAGAGGTCTTTTCCTGCTTTCTCCTCTAGGGTTTTGGTGGTTTCCTGTCTCACATTCAGGTCCTTGATCTATTTTGAGTTTATTTTTGTGAATTGTGTAAGAAAGTGGTCTAGTTTCATTCTGCTGCATGTTGCTGTCCAGTTCTCCCAGCACCATTTGTTAAAGAGACTGTCTTTTTTCCATTGGATGTTCTTTCCTGCTTTGTCAAAGATGAGTTGGCCATATGTTTGTGGGTCTAGTTCTGGGGTTTCTATTCTATTCCATTGGTCTATGTGTCTGTTTTTGTGCCAATACCATGCTGTCTTGATGATTACAGCTTTGTAGTAGAGGCTAAAGTCTGGGATTGTGATGCCTCCCGCTTTGGTCTTCTTCTTCAAAATTACTTTGGCTATTCGGGGCCTTTTGTGGTTCCATATGAATTTTAGGATTGCTTGTTCTAGCTTTGAGAAGAATGCTGGTGTAATTTTGACTGGGATTGCATTGAATGTGTAGATTGCTTTGGAAAGTTTTGACATTTTATCAATATTTATTCTTCCATTACATGAGCACGGAATGTTTTTCCATTTCTTTATATCTTCTTCAATTTCCTTCATAAGCTTTCTATAGTTTTCAGCATACAGATCTTTTACATCTTTGGTTAGGTTTATTCCTAGGTATTTTATGCTTCTGGTGCAATTGTGAATGGGATCAGTTTCTTTATTTTCCTTTCTGTTGCTTCATTATTAGTGTATAAGAATGCAACTGACTTCTGTAGATTAATTTTGTAGCCTGTGACTTTGCTGAATTCATGTATCAGTTCTAGTAGTCTTTTGGTGGAGTCTGTTGGGTTTTCCATGTATAGTATCATGTCATCTGTGAAAAGTGAAAGCTTGACTTCATCTTTGCCACTTTGATGCCTTTGATTTCCTTTTGTTGTCTGATTGCTGATGCTAGAATCCGACACTATTTAAACAAGAGCAGTGAGAGTGGACATACCTGTTGTGTTCCTGATCTCAGGGGGAAAGCTCTCAGTTTTTCCCCATTGAGGATGATATTAGCTGTGGGCTTTTCTTTTTTTTTTTTTTTTAATTTTTTTCAACGTTTTTTATTTATTTTTGGGACAGAGAGAGACAGAGCATGAACGGGGGAGGGGCAGAGAGAGAGGGAGACACAGAATCGGAAACAGGCTCCAGGCTCCGAGCCATCAGCCCAGAGCCTGACGCGGGGCTCGAACTCACGGACCGTGAGATCGTGACCTGGCTGAAGTCGGACGCTTAACCGACTGCGCCACCCAGGCGCCCCTAGCTGTGGGCTTTTCATAAATCGCTTTTATGATGTTTAAGTATGTTCCTTCTATCCCGAGTTTCCCGAGGTATTTTATTAAGAAAGAAGGCTGAATTCTGTCAAATGCTTTATCTGCATCGATTGACAGGATCATATGGTTCTTTTCTTTTATTAATGTGATGTATCACGTTGATTTGTTTGCGAATGTTGAACCAGGCCTGCAGCCCAGGAATGAATCCCACTTGATCGTGGTGAATAATTCTTTTTATATGCTGTTGAATTCGATTTGCTAGTATCTTATTGAGAATTTTTGCATCCATATTCATCAGGGATATTGGCCTGTAGTTCTCTTATTTTGCTGGGTCCTGTCTGGTTTAGGAATCAAGGTAATGCTGGCTTCATAGAATGAGTCTGGAAGTTTTCCTTCCCTTTCTATTTTTGGAACAGCTTGAGAAGGATAGGTATTACCTCTGCTTTAAATGTCTGGTAGAATTCCCCAGGGAAGCCATCTGGTTCTGGACTCTTATTTGTTGGGAGATTTTTGATAACTGATTCAATTTCTTTGCTGGTTATGGGTCTTTTCAAGTTTTCTATTTCTTCCTGTTTGAGTTTTGTAAGTGGGTGGGTGCTTAGGAATTTGTCCATTTCTTCCAGGTTGTCTAGTTTGTTGGCATATAATTTTTCATAGTATTCTCTGATAATTGCTTGTATTTCTGAGGGATTGATTGAAATAATTGCATTTTTATTCATGATTTTATCTATTTGGTTCATCTCCCTTTTGTTTTTGAGAAGCCTGGCTAAAAGTTTATCAATTTTGTTTCTTTTTTCAAAAAACCAACTCTTGGCTCCATTGATCTGCTCTACAATTTTTTTTTAGATTCTATATTGTTTATTTCTGCTCTGATCTTTATTATTTCTCTTCTGCTGGGTTTGGGGTGTCTTTGCCGTTCTGCTTCTAGTTCCTTTAGGTGTGCTGTTAGATTTTGTATTTGGGATTTTTCTTATTTCGTGAGATAGGCCTGGATTGCAACGTATTTTCCTCTCAGGACTTCCTTCGCTGCATCCCCAAGCATTTGGATTGTTATATTTTCATTTTCATTTGTTTCCATATATTTTTTAATTTCTTCTCTAATTTCCTGGTTGACCCATTCATTCTTTAGTAGGGTGTTCTTTATCCTCCATGCTTTTGGAGGTTTTCCAGAGTTTTTCCTGTGGTTGATCTCAAGTTTCATAGCATTGTGGTCTGAAAGTGTGCATGGTATGATCTCAATTCTTGTAAACTTATGAAGGGCTGTTTTGTGACCCAGTATGTGATCTGTCTTGGAGAATGTTCCATGTGCACTCGAGAAGAAAGTATATTCTGTTGCTTTGGGATACAGACTTCTAAATATATCTGTCAAGTCCATCTGATCCAATGTATCATTCAGGGCCATTGTTTCTTTACTGATTCTCTGTCTAGATGATCTATTAATTGTTGTGATTAGAGTATTAAATTCCCCTGCAATTACCACATTGTTATCAATAAGGTTACTTATGTTTGTGATTAATTGTTTTATACATTTGGGTGCATCAAATTTGGTGCACAGACATTTACAATTGTTAGCTCTTCCTGATGCATAGACCCTGTGATTATTATATAATGCCTTTCTTCATCTCTTGTTACAGCCTTTAAAGTCTAGTTTGTCTGATATTAGTATGGCTACTCCAGCTTTCTTTTGACTTCTAGTAGCATGATAGATAGTTTTCCATCCCCTCACTTTCAATCTGAAGGTGTCCTCAGGTCTAAAATGAGTCTCTTGTAGACAGCAAATAGATGGGTCTTGTTTTTTTATCCATTCTGATACCTTGTGTCTTTTGGTTGGAGCATTTAGTCCATTTACATTCAGTGTTATTGTTGAGAGATATGGGTTTAGAGTCATTGTGATATCTGTAGGTTTCATGCTTGTAGTGGTGTCTCTGGTACTTTGTGGTCCTTGCAACATTCCACTCACAAAATCTCCCTTAGGATGTCTTGTAGGGCTGGTTTAGTGGTGATGAATTCCTTCAGTTTTTGTTTGTTTGGGAAAACCTTTATTTCTCCTTCTATTCTGAATGACAGACTTGATGGATAAAGGATTCTCGGCTGCATATTTTTTCTGTTCATCACTTTGAAGATTTCCTGCCATTCCTTTCTGGCCCACCAAGTTTCGGTAGATAGGTCTGCTCCTACCCCTATGTGTCTACCTGTGTATGTTAAGGTCCGTTTATCCCTAGCTGCTTTCAGAATTCTCTCTTTATCCTTGTATTTTGCTAGTTTCACTATGATATGTCATGCAGAAGATGGATTCAAGTTACATCTGAAGGGAGTTCTCTGTGCCTCTTGGATTTCAATGCCTTTTTCCTTCCCCACATCAGGGAAGTTCTTAGCTATGATTTGTTCAAGTACACCTTCAGCCCCTTTCTCTCTCTCTTTTTCTTCTGGAATTCCTATGATACGGATATTGTTTCATTTGAATGCATCACTTAGTTCTCTAATTCTCCCCTTATACTCCTGGATTTTTTTATCTCTCTTTTTCTCAGCTTCCTCTTTTTCCATAATTTTATATTCTTATTCACCCATTCTCTTCTCTGCCTCTTCAATCCGAGCTGTGGTTGCCTCCATTTTATTTTGCACCTCATTTATAGCATTTTTTAGCTCCTCATAACTATTTCTTAGTCCCTTGATCTCTGTAGCAATAGATTCTTTGCTGTCCTCTATGCTTTTTTCAAGCCCAGCAATTAATTTTATGACTATTATTTTAAATTATTTTTGCATTATATTGCTTAAATTGTTTTTCATCAATTCATTATCTGTTGCTGCTTCCTAGAGTTTCTTTTGAAGAGAATTCTTCTGTTTTGTCATTTTGGGTAGTCCTTGTGGTGGCTCCAAATTGTGAGCACTTCCCCTGTGCTATCGGGAGTAACTTGTGTTGGTGGGCGGGACCGCAGTCAGACCTGATATCTGCCCGCAGCCCACCACTGGGGCCACAGTCAGACTGGTGTGTACATTATCTTCCCCTCTCCCAGGGGAAGGACTCACTGTGGAGTGGTGTGGCCCTTTTCTGGGCTACTTGCGCACTGCAAGGCTTGTGGTGCTGCTTTGATGAGATCTGGCGTATTAGCTGATGGATCCACAAGGTGCACAGGGCTGGGAAGGGCAGGCTTAGCTTGCTTCACCATCAGTGGTCCCTTGCGGGAGGGGCTCTGCAGCACTGGGAGGGAGGGAGGGAGGCAGGCCTGTCAGAGGGATGGATCCACAGAAGCACAGCGTTGGGCCTTTGCACGGTGCCAGCAAGTTCGGTGACAGGAACTGGTTCCCTTTGGAATTTCGGCTGGGGGATGGGAGAGGGAGATGGCGCTTGCCAGCACCTTTGTTCCCCTGCCGAGCTGAGCTCTGTCTTCTGGGGCTCAACAACTCTCCCTCCTGGTGTCCTCTCACCCTCCCCACTCTCCGAGTGCAGAGCTGTTGACTTTTAATGTTCCAGATGGTAAGTCTCACTGGCTGTCAGAACTCATGGAGTCTGGCCCCTCCACTTTTGCAAGCCAGACTTTGGGGGCTCTGCCTTGCTGGGCGGGCTGTCCCTCCACTGCCCCGGGAGTATCATGCACCACCTCTTGGCCCTTCCTACCCTCTTTGGTTGGCCTCTTGTCTACGCTTGGCTCCAGAGAGTGCATTCTACTAGTCTTCTGGCAGTTTTCTGGGTTGTTTAGGCCGATGTGGGTGGAATTGAAGCGATTAGCAGGATGAGGCGAGCCCAGCATCGTCCTACGCCGCCATCTTCCATAAAGCATCTATTACTATAGAATAAGCTGAGATTGAATAGAAAAATTTGCTCTGATCTTTAGTACAGGATGTTTATGAATCTGGTGTAAATTGCTGATGGTAATACTCTGAAAGGGTCAAGATTTAACAGTAGTTTTGCTCAATAAAGCAATCATCTTTCTGCATTTTAGGAATTTCATTTTCCTGTTTATTGTCTAACTTAAAATTAATATTTTATCAACAATAGTCATTAAAATGAGATTTTGAGTGGTATCATCATGTTTTTTATTCAAGCAGTCTAAATTTGTGGCTAAGCATGAGTTCAGGAATCAGATCTGGGAAGGGCTTAAATTCTTCTGGTAACCAGACCAAGAAACCTTTCCTAAGCCTCAGTTTTCTCATCTATAAAATGAAGATCATAAGAGTACCTCTTGAATTAGATTCTCGTGGAGCTGAAATGTGATAATTTCCATAAAGTTCTTGGCAGAATGCTAGGGACAGAGTAAGCACTCCACAAAACCTATTACTTTAAATGATAATACAATAATAAATAGTGAAAATGAATGTAAACCAAAACCAATGACATGATTTAAAAGTGTAAAATTTGTATAAGTAATCAAAGAGAGGTTCCTAGTTAAGATGATCTTTACCATATTGAAAATCCACTAGCAGTGGGTCTAAACCATTCAGTTTTCAGGGAAATAGAATCTTCCTTGTTGGGGGCCTGGGGTCCCCAGCACTGTGAAAGCCAAATGGTGACAATGCAGTTTGTATAACTTACCAACATTCTTTGTTGATTATTTAGAAGAGGTAAAAGTGAGCTTTTTATTTTTAAATTGAGGGCTACAAGTTTTTCAGATGACAACCCAGTGGCATTTTGTTCTATAGGGGTCATTTAAATTCTGTTTATTTTTAAGTTGACAGCTACAAGTTTTTTCAGATGACAACCCAATGGTATTTTGTTCTGTAGTGGTCAGTTAAATTGTGTTCCAAGTTAATGATGGCTCACTGCACCCCTACTGTTCATTCTTGACCTTTTCTTTTCACATAATGTGTACAGTCAGATTTGCTGCCTTTTTACCTCTCCTAAAATTTATAGTTGCCCTGAGTGTCCCACATGTTAGAGAAAAATGGTATTTAATCCCTAAATCAATAAATTTTTTCTGATACATTTTAAGAAACAAATATGAAGAAATGAGGATTACCACAAATATGGATAGTATACAAGGTCAGGGAAAAAATTGTGATTGAATACTTTTTTGCATCAACTACTTTTTACAGGTTTTTTGATGCATTATTATTCAGCTCCTCCAGAGAAACTGAATGATTGTAAGAAATAAACTTTTTGACTGTGCATCTTCTCCCTTTTTTTCTCCTTATGTATTACTCTTTTGGGAATTTATAAACAATCTACTGAACTTTTAGAACAGTGGTCATCAAAAAGGAAAACTGCAATTTTGAGAATCTAAATTTCATCTTTTATATAGATGAACATTTACAACAATTAAAAATAATTGTCAGAAATAAAATAGCATCTTGTCAACATGCTTTGGTTTCTAGATATTTGTGTTTTTGAGCTATTAGAAACAGTGCAGTTTGGGCTTAGACCATGAAGCATTTGTAGTTGTAAAATATAAATGAAAAACAAACATAAATATGAATGGTATGCCTTATTTGTTACAGTAAAATTTTGCCATTAACAAATATTTGAAATCTCCCTAATGGTTTCTTTTTAGGCTTAAAATTAGATATACTTGATTTCATTACACTGATAGTAAAGAAAACTTGAAACGAAATTGTATTAAAGTATGTTTTGAAATGAGCTTAGTGATATTATTAACACTGGCAATTTTTTTCTTATGTAATATTAAATACTATCTTATCAGTAAAATTAGGTGATTTTCTATATAATAGTATATATTTATATCTTGAAAAACATGTACTTCCTAAACTGCTTTTATATTACATTCTTATACATTATTCATTTATTATTCAAAACTCAATTATAAAAACTGCTGTGACAATGATGATGTTCATTTTCTCCTTTAATTTCTGAAATCATTAAAAGAAAGCATTTATAGTGACTTGACTATAAATAGCATAATTGTGTTTATATAAATACCTGCGTTGCAATTAAGCTGATCTATGGACCATAAAAACAATAGATCCCACCGTGTAGTCCTCTTTTAGCAGGAAAGGATGTAGCTAGATTTCTTTCCTTCATGTACAGTTTGTATTTTAATGAGATTAAGCATTATTCCAAAGGTTTTCATATCTGTAGAATAATATTTACCAAATATGCCATTTGGTTGTCATAAACACCAGTATTAGAACAGAATCTTTTTTTATTCATCTGTCCATCCATTCATTAGTTCACTTATTGAGCTCTTAATATGCACAAGACTATATTAAGTAATAAGAGTAGCATTAGGAATAAGACACAACCTGTACAAAGAGCTCTTAGGCCAAGAGAAGAGATGGGTAGATCAGCAAGAACAGTAATGACATAGTGTGATGAGAGTTATGGGAGAGACACGCCCAGGATGCTATAGGAGCACAGAGAGGGTACACTAGAGCAGTTTGGATGCTTCTAGGAAAAGGTAATGATTGAGTATATGCTGATAAATAAAAAGTCGGGCAGTTAACAGGAGGCAGGAATTCTTTTGTTTTTTCTTTCCCTTCCCTTCCTTCCTTTCTTCCTTCTTTCCTTTTCTTTCTTCCTTCTTTCCTTTTCTTTCTCTTTCTTTCTTTCTTTCTTTCTGCTGCACAAAGTAAACTTGATTTGCAGCAAATAAGGAGATCATGAGGAAAGAACATTTCTGACATGTACAAAAGTATGAAGATAAGAGAGAGCATGATATGGTCAAAGAAAAAAAGTTCTTTCTCAAAGTATAGGTGTGGATAGATGGATAAACATGGCAGCTGAAGTTTGGAAGGAATAAACTTGATCAAGGACATAAAGCTAGTTAATGACAGAGAGAGAGGATTATAACAAAGTTTTAAAATTTTTATTTATTTAAAAATGTTAATTCTAGTATAGTTAGCATACAGTGTTCTATTAATTTCAGGTGTACAGTACAGTAATTCAGGAGTTCCATATATCAGTCAGTGCTCATCAAGGTAAGAGTACTCTTAATCCCTTTCACCTCTTTCATCCATCCCCCCACCCACTTCCCCTTTGATAACCATCTGTTTGTTCTCTGTAGTTAAGAGTCTGTTTTTGCTTTGTCTCTCTTTTCTCCCCTTTGTTCATTTGTTATGTTTCTTAAATTCCACATATGAGTGAAATCATATAGTATTTGTCTTTCTGTGACTGGCTTATTTTGCTTAGCATTATACTCTCTAGATCCACCCATGTTGTGGCAAACGGCAAGATTTCATTCTTGTTTTATGGCTAAATGATAACCCTGTGTCTCTGTGTGTTGTGTGTGTGCATGCATATACACACACACAACACATACACATATACCACATATATATCACATCTTCTTTATATGTTCATCTACTGATGGACACTTGGGCTACTTCCATAATTTGGCTATTGTAAGTAATGCTGCATTAAACATAGGAGTGCATATATCACTTTGAATTGGTATTTTTTTTTTATTATTTTGGTAAATACCCATTTCTGCAATTACTGGATCATATGGTAGTTGTATTTTTAATTTTTTGAGGAACGTCCATACTGTCTTCCAGAGTAGCTGTACCAGTTTGCATTCCCACCAACAGTACAAGAGGGTTCCTTTTACTCCACAGCCTCGCCAACACTTGTTGTTTCTTCAGTTTTTAATTTTAGCCATTTTGATGGGTGAAGTGATATCTCATTGTGGTTTTGATTTGCATTTCCCTGATGATGAGTGATGTTAAACATCTTTTCATGTGTCTTTTGGCCATCTGTATGTCTTTTTTGGAGAAATGTCTGTTCATGTCTTCTGCCCATTTTAATTGGATTATTTGATTTTTTTTTTTTTTTTTTTTTGATGTTGAGTTGTGTAAATTCTTTACATATTTTGGACACGAATGCTTTCTTGGATATGTCATTTGCAACTATCTTTTCCCATTAACTGGGTTGTCTTTTAATTTTGGTGGCTGTTTTCTTTTGTTTTGTTTTTTTGTTTTTTGCTATGCACAAGCTTTTTATTTTGAAGTAGTCCCAATGCTTTAGTTTTGCTTTTGTTTCCCTTGCCTCAGGAAACATATCCAGTAAGATGTTGTTATGGCCAATGTCTGTGAAATTACTGCCTGAGCTCTCTTCTAGGATTTTTATGGTTTAGGTCTTACATTTATGTCCTTAATCCATTTCAAGTTTATTTTTGTATATGGTATATAAAGTGGTCCAGTTTTCCCAACACTATTTGTTGAGGAGACTTTTTCCCACTGCATATTCTTGCCTCCTTGGTTGAAGATTCATTGACCATACCGTTGTCTTTTGCTTTGTTTTGATAATTAAATATCTCAGGCAAGGAGTTTTTATTTCATTTTCTATTGTGGATTTCAAATCCCACAGCTCCAAGGAGTGTAGTGATTTCCCTGATGTACAGTATGCTTATCACATCTTTGTTCAAATTTGGAGACCACTTCCTTTAGACTCTTCTTACCAAAATCCATTTTTAAGTGAGATATAACCTACATAAGACCAAGCCTTAACTCTGCTGAGTGTCTAACAAAAATTTGGATTGGAAAGGTGAAATAAGGGTGGACTATAAGTAAAGGTAAGGCTAACTGGTGTTTGAAGCTCTGAGAAAGAACAAGCTAGGTCACAGAGGTTTTGCATGCATTAAAGTGATTTCTATATGGTGTACTTCAGCAAAAAGGACTTAGAATATATTAATCAAGTTGTTGATAATGGCAGTACTCCTGACAGAATCCGTACTACCAATTAAATTAATATTCATTGTTCCATGGTTCTCGCTTTAGACCTCAACAGACCTAGTGAATTATTAGAGAATTTGGAATAATCGGTGCTGCTATGTAGCCTACTTGATAGCCTTAAGGAGGAAATTTGGTAAGTAATACAGATAGTTTGATAGAGACTTAGGTGTGAACTAGAGTAGGACATAAAAAGGGTCTTCAAATTCAAGTCACATTAATTTATATCATGAATGCTCCTGACTGATATTTCTAATTTTAATATAAATTAATTTACTAAACCATTACTGAGTGCTACTTATATACCAGATGCTTTTAGGACTCTGGAGATACAAAGATAAAAAACATTTTCTGACTTAAAGGAATTTACTGTAGAGTGAAGGATGCTTGTGGTACTAATAATTACCTTCCTAAAGGTCATTCTCCAAATAACTGCAAAACTGACTTGTCCCTCTCTTTACAATAAACTCTATGAATTTTAAAAACTCTTTGTGGGTGCCTGGGTGCCTCAGGTGGTTAAGCATCTGACTCTTGGTTTTATGCTCAGGTCATGATCTCATAGTTTGTGAGTTCGAGCCCTGCATCTGGCTCTGCACTGACAGCGGGGAGCCTGCTTGGGTTTCTCTCTCTCTCTCTCTCTCTCTCTCTCTCTCTCTCTCTGCCCTTCCTCCACTCTTTCTATCTCTCTGAAGGTAAATAAACTTCAAAAAAAACCTCTTTGTGTATTGACATATGAAATATGTTCAAACATATTTGTTGACTCTACTATGTATGCCAGGTATTTTATAAGATGTTAGAAACACCACATGAATAAGATTTAGTTCTTGCTTTCAAGAAACGTTTAGTCGTGTGTGATACATTATAGAGCCAAATGCATGCCAATTTTAAAATTTATTAATAAGTTAATTTGGAGCTAGTCAGAAAAAGGAAGGAAATACTATGTACAGTCTTGCTTTTCTCTTCTCTATCCTTCTCTAAACTCTTGAGTGCTATTTTAGTTTTCTTCTTTGATGTTTGTGTGAATGTGGATTAGTTTTGTTTAGATGAATGCATCAGTTAGGATTCTAGGTGACCGGTAGAAACTGAATTTGGTTAAATTTAAAAAAAGAAAAGGAATTTATAGGAAGGATAATGTATTACTCATGATACCGGATAGTAAGTTCAACAACAGGTTTCCAGGAAAGAAGAGAAACCTACTAGAGTTCCATTGATCTCAGTAACAAGGACTCATAGTTATGTTCCTTGGAAGTAACTCAGTTCTATCCATTTGATACCTTTATATATCTCCATCTCATAGTCACAATCCTGGGAGGGAGAATCTGATTTCACTAATGTGAGTCATGTGCCCATATGGTGGATAAGGGACAAAACAGCAGCATGATTCATTCTTCTACTTCAACCATGTGTAACAGAGGAGTGGTCTTCCAAGGCATGAATGGGATGCTATTACTAAAGTTAGGACAAAAGATGCTGGGTAGGCAAGATCAACTTGATTCTCAAAGTTGAGAAGTTCATGGCACCTTTTAAATGAAAACAAAAATGATCATATCCCTCAATGTAGTTTAAAATTATTTTTCTTCTTCTTTATTTTCAATATTTTTAAGGGTTCAAGATTTTTGGCTTATTGTTGGGTATACTACTCCTTTTTATGAGGTTGTTGAATGGAGAAGAGTAAAAAAATAATGACTGATTTTTGTGTCTTGATTTAAAACAGCATAAAAAATTACATGTTGATGGTACAGTTATACTGTGTTCCTGTTTTCCTTCCTAGTGGTGCTGTCAATTGGTAGCTGGTGGTGGACGGTGGTTCCTCATAATCTCCATCCAGCCTTTCCCCCCATAATCTCCAAAATAATCTTTTCAATCAATGCAAACAAAATGAAAAGAGAACAGAAATTTTTATTTAAAAATATTGTTTTACTATGACAGATGATGTTGTTTGCTAAAACTTAATCAGTGCTCAAAATATAAATATGAAACAGGCTGCCACAAGGCAGGTTCTTTTAAATTTGGCCTATCTTTTACCTTCCCTTTGCTTGCTCAGGGATAACTCAAAAGTCCCGTCACTTGTCTTCATGGAAACATATATATAACCATTGTTTCTAGAGTGTTTATTGATATCCATCGAACATTCGTGCAGAGTGAAAATATTATTTTTATATTTACCTCACATCTGTGCTTTTAGTCATTAGCTTCAGCAAATTGGTGAACTGTTGGGTTTCGGTATGGTAGGAAAGACAGATACATGGGTACTGAAATGATGAAGCTACACTGAAGTACTGACAGATATCCAGAATGTGCTTATGTATAAAATCTTAGATTGTTAGTAAAATAAACACATGAAATTAAAAAAAAAAGTATCTTCAGGGCCGCCTAGGTGGCTCAGTCAGTTAAGCATCTGACTTTGGCTCAGGTCATGATCCTCCAATTCATTAGTTCAAGCCCTGCATCAACTCTCCACTGACATTGCAGAGCCTGCTTGGGATTCTCTCTCTCTGTCCCTCCCCCATTTGTATGCTCTCTCTCTCAAAATAAATAAACTTTAAAAAAGTATCTTCATTGTAACTCACATGCCCTAATTGGAAAACACTGCTCTGGGCAGTCTGATTGTAATGAAGGATGGCAGGAGCAGAAGTATAATCAGCATGGGCGGGACACGGACTCCATCTCTGCCTGCTTCTCTCTCCCTCATTTTGGTTCAGCTTTTGTTAGCAGATGCAAACAGCTTTGGTTAAGTTTCCTTTTTCTCTTACACAGGTTTTTATTAGGTGGGTAAGAATGAGAGAAGCCATATATTTTACAGGATGACTTACTCTATGATATTTCTTGATACAGATTGGGAAAGCACTTCTCCAAATAAATAGGTAGACTGATTCATTTGTAAGAGAAGGCCGTTGTCTGCAGTAAATCCTGTTCATATGCTGAGGGGACTTGAACAACTATTGCTAATAAAAATTATTTTAAATTTGAACTTTGCATAAATTAGCATTTTTTACTCAAAGTAATAGAGCACCTGTTTCCTCAGTAAATATACTACCCCCTTTGCAAGATTGTTGACTGTGGAAGAATGAAAAATGGTTACATCTGGAGAAAATGAAGTCATTTATCTTGAAGAAATATCTGCACACCCATATTTATTGCAGCATGATTCACAATAGTCAAGATATTGATACAACCTAAATGAACGGATAAAGACTATAAGTACACACACACACACACACACACACAGGAATATTAGTATGCCATAAAAAGAAGAAAGATCTTTTATCATTTGTGACAATATAGGTGAACTTGGAAGGCATTCTGCTAAGTAAAATAAGCTAGACAGAGAAAGATAAATAGTAGATTGTGTGTGTAATCTAAAAACAAACAAACAAACAAACAAACAAACCCCCCCACCCCCAAAACCTCCTGCTGATTTCATAGAATAGAATGGTGGTTGCCAGGGAGCTAAATGGGAAGATGTAGATTAAGAGTACAAAGTTCCAGTTATAAGGATAATAAGTTCTGAAGATCCAATGTACAGCATGGTAACTAGTTTAAAACACAGTATTGTATACTTAAAAGTTGCTGAGAGTAGATCTTAAACATTCTTACCACACAAAAATAAAAAAAGATATGTGAGGTGATGGATGTGTTCATTATCTTGATCTTGGTAATCATTCTGCAATGTATATGTATATCAAATCATCACATTGTCCACTTTAAATTTTTTTTAATGTTTATTTTTTAGAGAGAGAGAGACCGACAGACAGAGTGCGAGCAGGGGAGGGTCAGAGAAGGAGACACAGAATCCGAAGCAGGCTCCAGGCTCTGAGCTGTCAGCACAGAGCCTGACGTGGGGCTCAAACTCACTAATGATGAGATCATGACCTGAGCCAAAGTCAGATGCTTAACCTTTGAGCCATCCAGGCACCCCTCACATGGTCTACTTCAAGTATCTATGATTATATTTGTCAGTTATTCCTCAATTAAGTTTGGAAAGAGAAAGGAAAATGATTGCCTAATTTTTGTTTCTAAAGCAACATGAAAAATTGTAAATACAGTAATACTAGGTTTTACTTGACCTGGCCAGTGGTGCCATCAGTTGTTAGTGTGGGAATATGTTCCCCATAATCTACATTAGCTTCCATCCAGGCCACTCCAAGTGGACATAGAATTTTAATAGAAGTAGCACATTTATTACGAAATTACACCTTAAAGACAAGTCCTCCAGTGATACTATATAGCTATAACTATATTGCTCACAATTTCTTGATAGAAATTCTGGAGCTGCTGTGGAAATGCTAGAGCTGCTGACACATTCATTCTCAAGAAAAGCTGGTTGAATGGTTTTGACATGGGGAGACTCATGGATGTAGCAAATATTTCATGTTGCTGAAACAATTGGCCTTTTAGCACACTGATATTTCTGTACGCAGTTGTTGAATATGCATACATGAGAAAAAGAGTTTAAAAGACTTTGAAAGGAATTTGTATCATACAGATGTGAAATAAATTCTTCTTGTAGTGTAAACATGGTAAACATAAAAATGAATCTATTTAAAGTGATTAAAGGGTCAAGGTTTAAGACCTCTTTAATGGCAGAAAGTATAAACTTCATTTATTCTCCTTTAGATAAGACTTTATGTGATCGGAAGTCAGAGCCAATAATCCCAATTTTCCAAAGGTCAATTTTTACTTGTAGGTTTTACAAACAAACAAAAAGCCTCCCTCTAAACCCCCCAAAACAAAGCCTTCATTTAATTATTTTTCGACTCAACTACGTTAAACATTTACTGAACACTGCAAAGATTCGTGCAGGGTGCTGTCAGGGAGACAAAGGGTGAATAAAGCCTGAAGGCTGCAGATAAGATGCATACACACATCATCATGACACATTGCTGCAGTGCACACATAGTCTGAGAGCACTTCTAGGACAGGGACAGAAAATTGCACATAGGTGGCAAGAGGGCATGATCACTACATCCCCCGGTGCTGGGAGTACAGAATTAAAAACAGATATCAATCACTCTTTGCTTTCAGGTCACTCACTGTCTTGTAGCAGAAACAGAATAACTCAAGTAATTATGCAAATATTTAATTAATGATACATGCCATAAGAATTACACGGAGAAACAGATGTCAGAAGTGTATAAAACTGAGGTCCTAACCTCTTATGTGTTGTCAACAAAACCTTTCCTGAGGAGATGGAATTTGAGATCTGAAGGAGGCCTTATGAAACTGGCAAGGGATTTGCTTCCGACATTGTCGAGGAGGCTAACCATAGGGAAAGACGCCTGTTGGGCAGTGGATTTGGTAGACTTGGCCAGAGAAGGAGGGGTTTGCAGGGCAGATCCAAGAGAGCCATCTAATTGTTGGATCCTAGGATTATTTGAAGGGAGAGCAGTGGGGAAAAGTATGGGAGAAGTCGGGTTAGATCAGAGTGTGGACTTGAATGCCTTCCTTGAATACTTACCAAGGCACTTGGCCTAAAGGAGGCTTTCAGGAATTATTGAAGCCACTTGAGCAGGGGATATAACCAAAAGCAGGCCACAGGAAGAGGATTCTCTCAGGAATTTGCACAATGCCTTTGTGCAGGAAGGAATCAGCATTAGGGAAGGTGGGTAGAGGCTGTTACTGGAACTGAGAGCAGTCTGAGTGAGAACAACTCCGGTGGTAAAACGGAAGGAGGGATAGGGTTAGATGGAAGGGTGAATGAAGTAGCAAAAGTGACGTCATGACTTTGCATCCGGATGGTTGTTTGGGGCCAATGTCAAATGTCAAAATTAGAGGACATGCTAAAAAAGTAAATTTTTACTCTTTTTATGAACTTAACTAGTGATTTATGAGCTTAAACTAGTGATTTATGTGATCACTAGTTTATGTGATTTATGAACTTAATGAATGTGATTTGTGAACTTAAACTAGTAACTGCTTATTTTTAAGGAAAATAGTAACATCTAATAGGCAGAAATGATGGGTAAATTCATGTGACAAATCTTTCATACAAATACAGAAAAAAATTATGTTTTTTTTCTGTTATTGCCCTTATTTCAAAGGAATAGGAATTTTTTTTAGTCTAGAAATCATATTCATTTTTTAACTTCTCTCCCTCCCACCACCCCCCCAACCCCTTGTTTCTCACTACTGATAATACTTTACCACTGTTAAAAAGTAGGGAAGAAACATGCAGGACGGCTGTATTGTAATTTCTGCCATGTAGCCAGCATTCTAATGGCTACCCTCCAGGGAGATGCTTGGCGGCTGGTTCAATAGTGTGAATCAAAGGGCCGGCTGGAGCCAGGTAACTTGACTATACTTTTAATGAGGCATTTTCATGCACACTTACAGTGGCTTCTTTATTCTCTTTCCAGAAGCTCGATTTGTAACCCCAATCAATTTCCCAGTGTTTATCTAATTAATTTAAAAAGAAGAAAAGATCAACTAATCCTATTCCTGCCTAGAATAACCAGCTAGGTTGAAATAATTCCAATTCTTTAAAAAAAAAAAACAAAAAAAAACTTATTTTGCACGTATACAATTTACAAAGAATGTCTTGCTAGTCCACAATTGATTTTTATTTGTTCATTCTTAGCAGTCTTATTCTGCCCACTCTACAGTATGGACAGAGTGAATATCTTCACTCAATCTGAGTTCACATTTTATCTTTAATAGAAGTTGCTTAGTGAATCGCCCCTTAGTTGCTGGATGGGAGAAAGCTGGTCCAGAAAGTAGACTTGATTCTGATCATTTGGGGATGGGCAGAATGTTTGAAGGAGAGGAAAGTTGGATATTTTCTCCTTTCCAGCATATGTCTTTGTCTCCTGGAAGAATAAATGACGATAGTTTTACCTTGAAGCAGCTTCTGGAACTCACTTGGGGTAGATGTGTGAGGCCAAATAATTAGAGATGCTCTCTTGGGTACTGAAGAGTGGTGGTGGTGGTGGTGGTGGTGGTGGTGGTGGTGGTGGTTCTTCTTCTTCTTCTTCTTCTTCTTCTTAGTATAATTGATCACAATTTACACTAATTTCAGGTGTACAAATAGTAATTTCACAAGTATATACTTTTATGCAGTGCAAGTGTAGTTACCATCTGTCACCATACAGTGCTACTATCATTGACTGTACTCCTTATGCTGTGCCTTTTATTCCCGTGATTTATTTGTTCCATAACTGGAAGACAGTATCTGCCACTCTTCTTTATTCATTTTCCCCATCTCCCTACTCTCTCCCCTCTACCAACCATCAGTTTGTTCTCTGTGTTTGTAGGTCTCTTTCTGCTTTTTGTTTGTTTATTCATTCTTTTTTAGATTCCACACGAGTGAATTCATAGGATATTTGGCTTCCACAGTTGACTTATTTCACTTAGCATAATACCCCTCAGGTCCATCCATGTTGTTGCAAATGGCAAATTTTTTTTAACGTTTATTTATTTTTGAGACAGAGAGAGACAGAGCATGAACGGGGGAGGGTCAGAGAGAGGGAGACACAGAATCTCAAGCAAGCTCCAGGCTCTGAGCTGTCAGCACAGAGCCTGACACAGGGCTCGAACTCACTGACTGTGAGATCATGACCTGAGCCGAAGTTGGATGCTTAACCAACTGAGCCACCTAGGCGCCCCAGGATCTCTTTCTTTTTACAGCTCCATGATGCCCCTCATTTTCCTTATCCATTTGTGTATTGATGGACACTCAGGTGAATTCTCTCAAACATTCGAAGAAGAGTAAATGCCTATCTCCTCAAACTACTTCAAAAAATAAAGAGGGAGAGATTCCAAATAAATTCAATGAGTCCAGTGTTACCCTGATGCCAAAACCAGAAAGATACCACAAAAAAAGAAAACCACAGGCCAGTATCTCCTATGAACATAAATGCAAAAATTCTCAACAAAATATTAGCAAACCACATTCAACAATATATTAGAAGGATCATTCACCACCATCAAGTGGGATTTATTGTAGAATGCAAAGATGGTTCAATATTTACAAATCAATCATTGTGATGCATCACATCAACAAAAATCATTTCATCTTAACAGCTGCAGAAAAAGCATTTGGCAAAATTCAACATCCATTGGTGATAAAAATTCTCTTCAAAGTGTGGTTACAGAGATTATACCTCAGCACAATAAAGGCCATGTATATATGACAAAACTGCAGGTAACATCATACTCAGTGATGAATCACAAAACTTTTCCTCTAAGATTAGGAAAAAGGAGTGTATCTTTTGAATCTTTCAAAGAAAAAACACAGCTGCTATAATTAATTGAAATTTTGGGTCAGTTTTATATTCATAATAGACCTTCTTTTAAATGGAGATTTCCATTCTGTTGTGTGTTGACAGCAGTGGAAAGACTTAAACCATCTGAATAATATAAATCATGCATTTTTTATCTTTCCATTTTTAAGATGACGCAGATGAAATATGTATAATTTGAAGAGGATAGGGCAAGATTACAAAGAAAAGTTGTCTAGTCCTTACCGTGCATGAAGTTGAGCCTGTATCTCTCCTCTTCCCCCTTTGACACTTATTTACCTTCTCTGTGAGCTCAGTGTAATGATCATGCTTCACTTGATTGAAGATACACCTTTATGAAAATTTACTTTAAAGGCAACACTTGACAGACATAGAGTTTGCCTTCTGTAAAAATGCTTCAAACACTCCTGAAGATATAATTTTAAAAGGAAAGGCTCAAAATATGATATGAAATCTCAAGAAGTTCCACAAACAAAATCTGCTGAAAGATCATTTGCCAAAAAGCATATTAACATTAAGCAATTTTCAGAGATCTGGAGTTGAATCAGGACTTGGATAAAAATAAAGTGATGTGTTCCCTCAACTAGGGATGAAGAAGTTAAGTTTAAACATATATGTCCAAGCATTGGATTTTGGCTTGTTTTGCTCTCTGCATTATTATGTAGGAATGGATTTTATTTGACTATTAGATGTTTCATAATAAAATAGATTTCTCTAAAATGTAGGCAGATCTTGATGAAAGAATATGCCGAATTTGGTTTACTGTAGTGACGGTAAGGCTTTGTAGCTTTGCCAGTGTTTCATTTTATCAAATTATACTTTCTCTCTGATGGTTTATAAACACTTTAAAAATACATAAGCCAGGATAAAAGGCTGAAAAGTTGTGAGATTTAAAGTTTTCTTTGCATTGTAATTATCCTGCAGGCAACTGCACAGAGAAGAATGTTAGTAGTGTGTCCTATAACATCATATATTGTGCTATTATCAAAGTATTTCATAAATACTTCCTTGTATAATTAGAAAGATTAAAATAGGAAATCACGTGGAAAACTGGTGTAAAATTTCCTTAGCTTATTTAAAAATGGCATACTCTAGTAATATTCAAATAAAAAGATAAATGTTTTTATTTTTATGTATTTCATTCCTTTCACCAGTACCTCTTAGTCCTGAGATAATTTTTCTACTTTGCAATCAGAAAATGGCATGGCCAGGGTTCTTGATGAAGACAGATTTCACTAGGTCTTACCAGGCAACAGATTAAAAATAACGTTATAAAAAAATAAAAATGAAAATAAAGATAATATTTTTTTTTAAACAGTATGTGATCACCACTAAATAACAATTAAGGCCATCGAATAAAATATCCACAGGCATATAAAGTGCCAATAAATGTAATAAATCATTCATGACTTTGAAAGTTTACTGACTTTTCATAATCTCTCTCTTGAAAAGTAAGCCTTAGTCTGAAGAGATGTGGTCTTCCCGCTGTGTGCACATAATTAACAGTAATGGGAATTAGACAAGCACATGTAGTGCAAGCTCTTCCTCGCTTTAAGTTGTGCTTGTCAAGTGGGGATATAAAATGAAATGTGCTGTTAATGCTTCAGTGCGTCATGGACATATGGCAGGCTTTTAGCAAAGTGGCACCCTGGGAGGATATTTGCTTATTCTCCCTACATGGCATTGAGACTCACAGCACCCTCTCTCTCCTAATGTCTATTAGAGGGTACTGAGAGAAATAAGTGGCTGAATTTATGACCTAAAAGAGGGTCCTCATTTATCATAAATTAAGTCTAATACGAACCTTCATAATTAAAGGTTATTTATGCATTTTCAGTCCATGGTGTTCTTATATTCTGTCCTAAATTTTTGTAGAAAAGACTGTAACCTGAAAAACAAAAACAACTGCTTCAGAAATATTGTGGACTCTTGGATGGAGGAGAACATGTGGCTAAATTTTTTTGAGAATCTACTAGGAGTTCAGTAATGTTTTAATATTATATTGTTTAATCTTTACCATATTCTTTTGAGGTAGGAATCATTCCCAGTTCATAAATGAGGAAACAAGGTGCTTTTATACCTTGCCAGTAATCACAAAACTAGTGAATGACAAAGTTGTGGTTGAGCCCGAAATCTGTGGGACTCACTCTCATTGTTGCTCAAAGCTTCTCATTCATCCTTACCTTCTGCATCTCCTGGCTTGGAGGGATGTGGTTAGAAGTCTAGGAGCTCTGTATCATGATTCTCCCATCTTGTTACAAAAATACTCTTCCTATGAAAAATCACACACTCTGATTATATAATTGTTCATAGAGTCCCACTTTTCCCCAAAATCCAGTGAAGGTTTTGGATCTGGTTCAGTATTTATTCTTTGAATATTCTGTTGTTCTGAGTGATTCCAGTGTGCATGTGCATAATCTATCCAACTTCTGCACCTCAAGTATTTCCAAGTTCCTCAGTATCAGTATCTTTTATATTCTCTCCACTTGAACAAAATAATACTCTTGGACATTATTATCATCCAGAATGTCTCTAACCTCTGAAATGTTAAATGCTGGAAGAACCATGGCAGAGAGGCTAGTTACCTATCGCTGATGTTCTTTCTCTTTCCACCTTAAGGATAGAACCCACAAATAGTGGTAAGCATAACTATCTGGAAACAAATACTGTACTTTCCAGCTTCTTTTACAGCTGATCTTATCCAAGTGACTAAGTCTTTTCTGGTTAATAATATGTAAGCAACATTTTGAGTAAAAGTGTCCTTGAAGTGAGTTGAGGGAAGGGATTACCCTGTTTCCTCCTTCTAGTTGGCCTGACAACAAATGTGATATCTGGA
Source organism: Panthera uncia (assembly GCF_023721935.1). NCBI lineage: Eukaryota > Metazoa > Chordata > Mammalia > Carnivora > Felidae > Panthera > Panthera uncia. The sequence goes on along the minus strand of NW_026057577.1, from coordinate 16,661,693 downwards.
GCTCCAGCTGCCATTTTGTACTATGAGAATTAAAGTATGAGCTGAAAATAACTGAACGACAAGATAAAAGGTGACTGACTCCCTGATTCTGTGGAATCAGACCTGTACTATTTATTTCTAGATATCTTTTAAATGACAGAAAGGAAAACTTCCCTTTTGTTAAAGGTAGTATTCTTTTATTTCCTTAACTTCCACCAAACCTCAACTTGATGTGTTTACTCTCAGATTCAGTATTGAGTTGTTCATTTTCTCACATTTTAACAGCTCTTTTCTTATGTTCATTCTTTTGCTAGCAAGCCTGGAAGCCAAGGTTAACCACATGAATAACTCTTCCACCCATACTATACCCACTACTTACAAGAAATTCAAAGACCACTATCCCAGCCTTGATCTATCAATCTGGGACTGCATGGATTTTCTAGAGTATACCTTATATGTGTACATATTTTTCCTTGGTCTAGAATGTCAAGCTGTCCTTGACTCTTTGGAAAATCATGGCTTCTTAAATATCACATCTCTGATTATATCTTTCTTGAGTGATGACATGGTAACTCAGAAACCTTTTCAGAAAGATTCCATAATTCAACACCACTTTCTCCCAACCTGGGACATTCAGCTGTTTATGTTGTTAGGCTTACTGATTTTCAAAATTTATTTTACCTGGGTTTTTTTTATCTTCAACCAGTCTGTCATTTCTTCTTCTTCTTTTTTAAGGTTTATTTATTTATTTATTTTTTACTTTGAGAAAGAAAGTATGAGCAGGGAAGGGGCAGAGAGAGAGAGGGAGAGAGAGAATCCCAAGCAAGCTCCATGGTAACAGCCCGGAGCCCGACTCAGGGCTCGATCTCAAGAACCATGAGATTATTCCCTGAGCCAAAATCAAGAGTAGGATGCTTACCCAACTGAGCCACCCAGGCACCCCAACTCTGACATTAATAAGGTATTTGCTCCATAGCCTGGGAGTTTAATTGATGCTAATGGGAGCGAAGTGTATATATCTTCTAGGATTCTTGGCAGGAGAATTGCAGTGGTAAGAGAATGTTGAGGTGTCTTGCACATATAATGTTCAGTATTTTCACTTATATCTGACAAACAGTTTCTTCCTTAATCTCTAAGGAATTGAAACATTTCCAGTGGCCTACTGAGATATGACTGCCAACTTCAAAAATACATGTGTCTACCCTTTATTTCAGGTTTATTATTTGTAATGTCAGGTTATTCCTACCTACTTGGAAGGAAAAATACTTCATTTATTTTTATTTAAGTTAATTTGCTTACGTTAAGATGTATAGCATAGTATTAATGAAGACAAGAGTCTCATCAAAAATATTTTTCAGTATTTATGAAATCTGGTTTAAAAAGCTATGAAACAGGATTGAGGCAATCTTTGCAAACTTCACTCAAATCTCTGCAGCTTTGCTATGTATGATACTATATTAGAATACATAGTGCATCAACAAATGGTATAAATAAGGAAATTACTCCTGGATTTTCAAGTTGTTTACAGAATCTTTATTTTTTAATTTTAATTTTTTAAAGTTTATTTATTTTGAGAGACACAGAGACAGTGTGAGTGAAGGAGGGACAGAGAGAGAGGGAGAGAGAGAGAATCCCAAGCAGGATCCACACTGCCAGCACATAGCCTGATGTGGGGCTCAAACCCACGGAACTGTGAGATCATGACCTGGGTGAAACCAAGAGTTGAACACTTAACTGACTGAGCCCCTGTTTATAGAATCTTTAGAAAATTTGGCAATAATTGAATTCCTGAGAGGCTCAACAAAATCTGTTAGGCAGTAGACTCATCTTATATTTTCTATTTCATTTATTTCTCTTGTTTTTCCACCATCAGGGATTATTAATAGCTTGTTATGCCTACTATAAACTATAGGAGATTTTGTAGATAAGATGTGATTTCATTAGCCATTTCTAAAGACTAGTATGTACAGAGTATTTTAATATGTAGAAATATTAGCATTTAACAAAATGTAGTTTAGATCACAGTTTTACGAATGAGAAATATGAGGACATAAGGAGGTTATTGAGTCACATTTATTGCTGGTGTCAAAGGTGGCACTGAATTCCAGATCTTTTTGATTCCTTATACTACTCATGCTAATCAAAATCCCATAAAAGAAAATTAAATGTCTCCATGGATGAGTACTGAGGACGATGACCATAAAGGAATAGACACTATTTCGAAGCACTGAGAATTAGTCCAAACCAATAAAGATACGAGAAAATACTTTTACTAATATGTGTAAGTTGCCATTTTTTCCTTTAGAAATAATTTCACATGTCAAACTAGTTTTCTAATCACATTCATTCTTTTCACATAAACTTTTATCTTAGACTAGTCTTCAATATACAGAAAAACTTCAAAGAGAGTACAGAGTTTCCATAGTCCCAACACCCAGTTCCCCTGTTATTAGCATCTTACATTAGTATGGAACATTTGTCACAATCAATTATCCAATATTGATAAATTATTTTTTTAAGTTTATTTATTTTGAGATAGAGAGAAAGAGCATGCAAGCGAGCAGGGGAGGGGCAGAGAGAGAGGGTGAGCGAGAATCCCAAGCAGGCTCCATGCTATCAGTGTGCAGCCCGACGTGAGGCTTGATCTCTGGAACTACGAGATCATGATCCCAGCCAAAATCAAGAGTCAGACACTCAAAGACTGAGCCACCCAGGTGCCCTGATACATTATTATTAATTAAAGTCCCTACTTTATTCAGATTTTCTTAATCTTTTTTAATGCCTTTCTGGTGATTCAGGGTAAAACATTACACTGTCATATATCCTTAAGCTCCTTGTGAATTTGACAGTTTCTTAGACTTTTTTGGTTTTGATGATGTTGACAGTTTTGAGGAGTATTGGTCAGATATTTTACTGAAGTTTCCTCATTGGGATTTCTTTGATCTCATTAAACTGGGTTTATTGATTTTTGATTGGAAAACCACAAAGGTAAAGTGCAGTTCTCATCAAACTGTATTAAGGGCACATACTATTTACATGATTTATCACTGTTGATGGTAACCTTGTTCATCTGACTGAGGTAGTGTTTCTCAGGTATCTTCACTGTGAAGTTACTCTCCCATCCTTCCACCCCTTCTCATACTGTATTTTTTGGAAGCAAATCATTATGTACACACAATGAAGGAGTGGAGAATTATATTCCATCTTCTTGGGGGCAGAGTATCTACACAAATTATTTAGAATTTTTATGTATGGGATATTTATTCTGTTCTACTTATTTTTTAAAATAATATATTTTTATCAATATGAATCCAGGATTGTTTTATACATTTGATTGTAATATAATATACATATATAATATACATATAATATAATATAATATAATATAATATAATATAATATAATACTACTCTGTTTATTTCATTGTTCAAATTGCTTTAACTTTGGCCACTGGAGGCTTTTCCACTTGGTACCTGTTGTCCCTTTGACATAACCCCATCATTATGGGGTTTCTCGAGTACTTCCTTATGCAGCTATATTGTAAACATCCACAACGTGTGATATGACTGCAAAGCTATTAAACTGATTTTCATGGTCCATACTTATGAATGTAACTACCTCATAGTCATAATAGTATGAAGTAATAATGTTCATTCATATAGGCTGCAATGTTAATACAAGAAGGGGCTGAATTAATTAGAGTCAAGTCTAAATGAACCTCAAAAATTTTTTAAATAGTTTCAAAAACATTCTAATCTTTTAAAAATATTTTTTTAATTTTAGGTATATAATATATTCAGTAAAGTATACAAATCATGAACATATAGTTCAAAGGATATTTATAAACTGAACGTATCCATTTAACTACCCCTCAGATCAGGCAAAAGAAAATTAACACCCCAAAAGATCTTGTCCTCATTCCCATATCTCTTAAAGGTAACTACTACCTTGACTTATATCACATTGATTAGTTTTTCCTGATTTCATTTATATAAATGAAATGGCATAACATGATTATTTTAAGTGTAACTTCTTTTTTTGTTGTTGAATATTTCTTTTTAAAAGAAAATGTTTATTTTTGAGAGAGAGAGAGAGAGAGAGCACACACACACAAGCAGGGGAGGGGCAGAGAGAGAGGAACAGGGGATCCTAAGTATACTCCAGACTCTGAGCTATCAGTGCAGAGCCCTAAATGGGGCTTGAATTGACAAACTATGAGATCATGACTTGAGCCGAAGTTGGACACTTAACCAACTGAGCCACCCACATGCCCCAAGTGTGGCTTCTTTTGTTTAACATTGTGAGATTCATTTATGTTGTTGCACGTAGTACTACTTTTTTTTTTCATTGCTGTAAGGTGTTCTGTTGGATAAATGTAGTACAAATTATTTATTCATTTAAATCTTTTTGTTTTTATGAAGAGCATTTTCATATGCACAACCTATGTCTTTTGTTATGTACACATGCACACACACACACATCTTTCAGGTATATACCTAAGAGTGAAGTTGCTAAGTCATAGGATGTGTGTATTTTCTGTTTTAGCTTATATTGCCAGAGAATTTTCCAAAGTGATGGTCACTGACCCTTGGTTCTTTCAGTCTTTGAAACTTTAGCCATTCTGGTGGGTATGTAATGGTAAATCAGTGTGGTTTTCATTTCCATTTGCCGAGGAGTAATGAGCTTGAACATCTTTTTTTGGATATTATATTTTGTGAAGTACCTATTCATGTCTTTGCCCATTAAAAATGACTTGTCCTTTTCCTGTTGATTATTAGAAGTTTGTGTGTGTGTGTGTGTGTGTGTGTGTGTGTGTGTGTGTAGTTTGTACATGAATCTGTCAGTTTGTGTTTGAGGGAAGCAGACACTGATAAAGAGTTAAAAATGCAGAAAGTTTATTGTAAAGGCATGGCATTAGCTAGGGGCCTCCCCATGAAGAATGTAGCCTGGGCTGTTACTTCCTTGGTCACTGTCATCCTGAAAATAGGGGGGCGTTGGCTCAAAAGTTGGAGACTCTAAAGGCGCTAATAGCTGGAGGCTCTCAGCTAACCACACTCTTAATAACTGAGTGAGTCCTTTCTTGAAGAGGATGAATACACATCTTTGCATATGTTACAGGATCCTTCTGCAGTTATAGGTGTTGTAAATATCTTCTCAGTGGCTTGTATTTTCGTACTTTTTATGGTATTTGATGAACATGGGTTCCTAATTTTAATATAGCTTAATTTATTAAAATTTTTATTCATGCTAGTTCTGAGTTCTGTTTAAAACTCTGTGTCTATCCTAAGTTAATGAAGGTTTTTTCTTAATGTTACTTACTGGAAGTGTTATTGTATCTTCTAAATTTAGATCTGTATGCCACGTAGAATTGATTTTGGTTAATAGAAAAAGTAGGGGTAAAATTTTCTATCTTCTCCCTCCTGCTAACCATCCATGTCTCTTTCTGCCTCATCTGTCTGTCTGTTTATAGACATAGATGCACAGACATAGGTAGACATTCAGTTAACACAGCAGCATTTATTGAAAGCTCATCCTTTTCTACTGCTCTGCACTGGCGTCTTTGTTATACATTAAGGGACATAAATGTCTAGACTTGTTCCTGAAAATTTTCTTCTATTAGTCTGTTTATCTCTTGTTGCAATACCCAACTGACTTAATTACTGCAGTTTCAGAACTAATCTTATCTAGTGATAGCATTCTGTGTTCTGTTTCTTCAAAATTTTCTGCTAGGCTTTCTCAACTAATGTTCTTCATCTGAACTGAAAATGTAAAAAAACAGAATGATAATTTTTCTCAATTCTTTCAATTATGGCACCATTCTTAAAGCATAGAAGAGAAGTTAAATCATGAAATGGAAGTTTTAGGTCATTAGGGTTTAATCCTCTGATGGAAATCTGGTTGAGAAATCCTGGAAAGCTACTTGTGGTTCTTTGCATATTAATATATAATTCAAAATAAACTCTTCAGTTTCCACACACACACAAAAATATTGGGAGTTTTAACGGGACAGAATTTAAACTGTACCTCAATTTGTAGCAAATAAAAATCTTTAAGATATTAAGTCTGAATCCACTAATATGATATTATATTCCTCCATTTATTTAGGTTTTCTTTCTTTCTTCTTTCTTCTTTCTTTCTTTCTTTCTTTCTTTCTTTCTTTCTCTTTCTTTCTTTCTTTCTTTCTTTCTTTCTTTCTCTCTCTCTCTCTCTTAAAAGGTTTTTTTGTTTTTTAATGTTTATCTTTGAGAGAAAGAGAGAGAGTCAGAGCATGAGTGGGGCAGGGACTGAGAGAGAGGGAGACACAGAATCTGAAGCAGGCTTCAGGCTCGGAGCTATCAGTACAGAGCCCAAAGTGGGGCTCAAACTCATAAGCGATGAGATCATGACCTGAGCCGAAGTCAGACACTTAACCGACAGAGCCACCCAAGCACCCCTATTTAGATTTTCTTTAATTATTCTCCATAATGTTTTATAGGGATCTGGCACATCTTTTGTCATAGATTCTGGGTCTTAAGTTCTTTCTTGTCTAACAAGAAATCAGGACACAGGATTAAAATGCAAGAGACGGCTATTGTTCGGGAAAAGATAAGAGCCCCGAATAAGGGTCCTTCCTGCTCCATATTTATTAAGATCAGAAGGCTTACAAATATGATGGGCATGCACAAAGAGACAATGAATTTGTAACATGAACTCACGGACTGAGGGAAAGGGAGTTTTGAAGATATACCATGTTAGGGGTTTGGGTCAATAGAAACCAAAATCCTGGCGCAGGACAGATGGATGTTAAAGGCAGACATGAGGGCTCCATGTCTGTTTAACTTAGCCAGCCTAGGGGATAAGACAGAGTGTGTAACCTCAGGGTCTACAAGGCACCTTTCTTTTGTTAATTAGCTCCATTCTGGGCAACTTCACCTTGCAGCAGTTTATAGCCCTGTTTTCCTGTTTACCTAATTTGGTCCTTCCTTCCTGCAAAAGCAGCTTTCTGCTATAGTACTAAATTGAGCTGGGGGAGGGGGGGGAGTATCCGCCCTGAATACCTAATCTTATTTACTTCTTCACATACCTTTGTATTGGGGCCTCGGCCCCACCCTCTCTATATCTATTTACCTAATCTTGTTTACCCAAACTTGGGTGTGAGCATGCTATGGCTTTGTAATTCTTTATGCCTTTTTAACCCATCAGTGCAGGGTCAGGGAATTTCTAAGCTTATTCCCCACAATCTTTTGTTAGATTTCTTCCCAAGTATTTGTTATTTTTGATGCTGTTGTAAAAGTAACATTTAATTTTTAAAATTTTTCATTGTTTATTGTTATTCAGAAATGCAATTGATTTTTGAACATTGACTTAATCCACATCCGTGATAAATTTACATATTAATTATAACAGTTATGTGAATTCTTTTAAATTTTCTGTGTGCACAATCATCTATTGGCTCTATCTGCAAATAACTATTTACTCCTTTTCCAATCATTTATTTTTCTTATATTGTTGCACTGTCAAGATCTTAACTACAAGCTAGAAAGAGGTATAATCACACTTATTCCCAATTTCACATGGGAAAGCTTTCAATATTTCCCCTTTCAGTGCAACATCGATTTTCTAAGAAGATTCTGATTAGTATATTAATTGTCTTTCTCCTCTTAATTTTATTTATTTTTGACACACATGGGTATTAAATTAGGGTAATTATGTATTTTTTTCTCTTTAGAATGTTAATGTTATGAAATAAATTGATAAATTGATTTTTAAGTGTTAAGTGCAAATGATTTTATTCCTGAAATAAATGCAACGTCAGGGTTTTTTTTCACATTTTATATCCTGCTGTGTTCATTTTGCTAATACACTATTTAAGATGTTTGTGCCTATGTTCTTGGGCAAGATTTGCCTATAAATTTATTTTCTTGATGTGACTTTCAGTGATTGCCATCAAAGTTATGCTATTATAAACCTAAGTGTTCTCTTATTCTGTTCTGAAAGTGATTAAATGAAATAGGCCTCATTTCTTCTTAAATGTCTCTTAGCATTAATTGACAATGTCTTTTGTGCTTGAAGCTTTCTTTGTGAAAAAGTTCAATTATCTACAATAGGACTATTCAGTTTTTCTATTTTCTTAAGCCAATCTTTGTAAATTTTGTTTCTATGAATTTATTCATTTCTTAGTCATTTTTTACATAAAATTCTTTATTTTATCCTCTCATTAACTAATAATGGCCCTCTGAAGTTTTCATATTTGATGAATACTCTTTCCTAGTTTCCAAAGCATATTTTCACAGTTTACATTTTCTAGGTCACACTTTAGTTGAAGGAAGTCAGATGTTCCAATACTTCCAGAGCCAGGTGCTCCTTTTACACTTTAAATTTTGAAAGTTGTGATTTATGGTTTTTAAAATTTTAAATGGAACAATCAATCAGTCATCTGATCAATATAACAAATTGTGTGTATGCGTGTGTTTGTGTCTGAGCATGTAAGAAGAAAGAGGAAAAAGAAGGCATGAAGGCTCTGAATCGATGTGAGAGTAAACATTGGATAGATTATGCTTTCCACACAAGTTTTTCATAATTTTAATACACTCCAGTGACTCTTAATCTGAGCAATTGTTTGAACAATATAAATAGATTGATATTGTTAAGAGTCATAAAGATTTGGTTCCAGTCTTTTATGTAAATGTTTCTCAGAACATGCTTTCCAAGCTTCCAGCAACTTGAAGACTTACTAAAAGCAAATTCTTGGATCCAATCCCACATCTGCTGAATCTGAATCTCTCAGGGTAAAACCCAGAAAACTATACTTTTTTGGATTAACTCCCTGGTGATAATTCAGTAAAATGACTTCACCTAGAGTTCAAAGCTGAGTAAATATATAGCTGATATGCTTTTTGTACAGAGAGAGAAGACTATCTTAGCTGAAGGCTAGCTGTCTCTAGAAATAGATCAGTATTTCAGCACTGCTACAGGTATCTGTACAACTAAGATTATAAGAGTGAGATCTTTTCAGGAATTTCATTGATCTAATTTCAAATTGAAATTACTTATCTAACCCCAAAGCTGTTGATTCAGATGACTGAAGCCTCATTCTGTACCTTTTTTCAGATAAATGAGAAAATGCATGAGCTATGTGTGCTAAACTCAGCCATAATGAACCAAACCTGGATGTGATATATGTCCAGATGCTCAAAAGGAAACAATTATCATTTATCATTTCCCAGTCGCTACTAAAACATTGCCAATTTGGAATGGGGGAATATGATCAGACATAAACATTTGGCATATCTCTTTTTAATAACTAACCAGGGCTTCCTTTTACTTACTGGTGTTCAGTGAGTTGTTTACCATGTTTCAATATTTTAAACTCAAACAGTAATATACCCGATAATAGGAGAGCACAACCATTCTTTCTGTTTTGTTTTTGATATTAAGAAACAGTTCCATAAGTAGGTATTAGAATTTCTGATGGTAGTTTTTGATGATGAGGAACCCATAGCTATTAACCTGGGTGCTATGTGATATTAATAAGCTGCTCTTCCCTTCTCTGTCACCACATATCTGAAGAATGGAATGTGCTAGGATTCCATTCTTCAGGACAAAACATTCTGTGTATATCATTAATTTGTATAGTCCATAAACCACCTGGCTTTAACTGTCCTTGAAGCATTGCATAGTATGAAGCTGAGAGCAAGTCTTTACTCCTGGATTGAGCTTAGTTTTTACATGAGGTTAAGTTAGCAGGCAGTATGGTTAGATGACTATGTATGCCTTGACCTGCAGTTTACAGTATTCTCTAAAGCAATTTTTCTGCATTTGGCCGAGTAATCCTTTCTTTTGGTCTCTCAATTGGGGAAAAAACCCTGAAAGTAATTTAATAAAAAATAATTTAATTCAACCATTCTTGGAAAAAGCTTTCAGCACTAGCTTTGAAACCCACAACATGCACAGACACAAACACATATGCTTATATCTATCTATGTATTTACTTAAATTAGAGTCCTTCCCTCCTATTTAAAAATATATTTTTTAATAAAAATAAAATCTTATCTCTTCAAAAATGTGTCCATTCCTATTACAAATGGATGTTAAATATCCTTACCGGTATAATTGCTGTGTAAAACTGTGGAAGGTCTTTGCCTTCCAGAGGTTGTGTGAGAAATTTATGTCTTATTCACTTTTGATTTCATAAAAAAAAAGTAATAAAGTTATATTTTGAAGTGTTAGCTATCTCATTGAGGTTATTGACTAAAAATGTATTACTGTTATCATGGCAAAATCAGATGATCCACTTTGGAAAATTGAGTAAATGACAAAGAATACCTAAGAAATGTTTTCATTAAAAATTTGAATTTTATTAAAAACATTCTTGTAGACAGTTTCCTTTTATTTTTTCATGTGCATTTATTTTTATACTAAAAGAGTATCTAAAAGCAGAAATCATATTTTTCCTGCTAAAATGTTTATGAATTTGTGATAAATGGCTGCTTTTCATATATGTTCTGTTTTAACTACTGAATAATTGTTCAAGACCTCAGTAAAAAATAGAGTTATGTTGTAAACTGCTTAGATATACTAAAACATTACAGTGGCATTATAAAACACTGTCATTGTGGACATCCTTGAAACCTTGCCCGAGATGTTTAAAATTTGCTCAAAGAAAACAGTTTAGCCTATCATTGAAATTATTAAGTTTGGTTTTGTTTACTAGTTGCCCATGAAAAGAATGATCTTGATGTTATTTAAATAAATAGATGAGATATTTAAGGGTGAAATAAATATATTAGATATTTAATAAATCAATGAATAATTTAACCTAGAAAAGAATAAAAATTATTTCTCCTCTAAACTCATTATATACTCTGCATCTTTTCAAGATATATGAAAGGAAGAATCTCTTAGAATATCATGAAAAGTTAATCAGATCCCTTGCAGGAACATTTAGAAACAATCGCTTTATGCTGTAATCACTTCCTTCAGTCCTGATCCTTGAGGTGTGTATGAGGTAACATTATTAATGTTCTTTGTCTTTTGGGAGGTATGTGTAATTATTCTGTGCCTCATTGGTCTATGAGTATATGCTCAACACTTTAATGAGAATTGCCCTTGCCTTGTCTGTACAATGCACTAAAAGAGAGTCAAATCCCCTTTCTGAACTTCAGGGACCCATTTTTTGCCATGTATTATTCATTTTAAGTAAGTTAATGTCATTAGGAGACAGTTTCTGCCTTGTATGATAAAAGATTTTAAGTGAGGAGCAGTTAATTACTTATTGCCCATGCCCTGATGTGCTTTTCCATATGGCTTTTTTTTTGGCATACAAGTGACAAGAAGTCATCAGGGCAAAGTTATAAGCAGAACTTTTTATATTAAAACTTTAATGTACTAGTGCCCAAGGCACAAGCTAATTCCAGTTTTCTAGTTACAGAACCTGAGCGAATAATTTAGCATCTAGTGCTTCTCAATATGCTTATTTTAGTTCAACTTCTGTCTCTTAAATCAAACATAGAATTACCTCCCAAGTGCTTCAGTTGCATGTGTCAGTGACCTTGAAAGGAAAGTCTTAATAGCAGAACTCCTGCGTCCTCATGGGAAACATACTAAAACTTTTAAACTACAGCCGTGGGTCTAGTTTTGGTGTGATGAAATCCAAAATATGCGTAGTGGAAGGAATATTATGACATTTATTTTAGGTTATCTTGGATTATAGGAAAGAAAACAAAATGTTCTTTACCTTTCCTAATTATGAAGGTATGCGTTAACGATGTCCCTTGATTGACAAATACTTGTTCTGGTTCCAGACTTGTCAATGAATACATGTAATAGTTATTGAAACTAAAAGAATCAAGAGTATGAGCCATTTAGCTCTAAAATGTCTCTATCAGAGAAGGTTGGGACCAGCCATCTTGTTGGGTGGGAGGGTTGTGAGTTGGCATCAGGCTGCCCTTATATAATAATCCCCTGTGTTTACTTTGTTGCTCTGCTCATTTGGGAGGGGTCTTGAGTGCCATGGGAAATTTGGTCTAGAGGTTCTCGTACACTTAGCCCTTGGTACTGTCACTTCATCTTAAAATATTAGAACTAGAAAAGACTTCAAAATAATTTAAGATTAGCTGTTTCATTTTATAGTTGAGAAAACCTAGGGCAAGAAGTTACAGTGATTCAGTCAAGCATACAGTTTAATTCTTTATGCTTTAATGCTATTAAAATACCTCTTAATTTCATGCATGCATCATTCTAACTATTCCTAAGTAGGTATCAGAAAAGCACAATCAAGTCACAATTTTTATTTTTCTTTATTAGACTATTGGAGACACTTTCTCTGAACTGGATTCAAGAATGTGATTACCAAGGAAGCTGGTATCAACACAATGTGTTTTTAGGGATGAAATTGGATCTAATTTAAACACAAATGTGAGATGTATTTCAGTTTCATAGTTTACGTATTGTGTATTACTGAAGTTGATCTGCCATGTAAAAGAAAATTTGTGCTTGAGAAAGAGATTTTCTGGACTTGTCATATTTTTATGATGCTTAATGGTAGCATTCTTTTTTATTAATGGAAAAGGATACTTATCTGTAATCTTATTTGCCTTACACTGTGGTTATAATTTTATTTAAAAAATGAGACTTTGCATATTATCATTTTAGAAAGAGATGTTTGGCAAGAAGATAGGAAAAAATAGAGAAAGAAACTCAATATATTACTAATGAAATAAAACTTGCCAAGAAATCAAGGCCAAGCCCAATTCAGTAGTGATTAAATAGCAATTATCATTTTAGAGCTATTAAGACAACAGTGTGAAGTGATTTAGTTTCAATTCAGTCCCAAGGAGGGACAGATGCACATTATAACAACAGATGCAGTCACTCCACTGACTAATACTCTGGAGTGTAAATCAGAAGAGCTGAGTCTGTGTTCAGCTTTATCAATAATTTTGCTGAGCTCCTAGTTCGAGTCACAAATTTTAATCTATAGCTGTTATTGCAATTCTTGCCTTTTTCTTGTAGAGAGATTTTGATGGTTAATGACTTCCGTAAGGGGGTGCTCAGTAAAGTTAAACAATGCTTTGCATGCTTTTAATGCATTTGACTGCATTAATGCATTTGACAAGAGCTGAAAAATGTGTGTCATTAATAAGTGTTATCACACTTCAATAGTTTGGCAGAGTGGAGTAACTATTACAGGGCTTAAAATTATTGGTTTCTCAAGGACTAATGATTTAAGCCAGTATCACAAACAAAAGATCTTCTTTCTCATTTTCTTATTTCTTTACATGTTTCCACTGTACAAATCTCTCTTTTTCTTATTACCATCTATCACCCAATCCTTGATATCTCCTAAGTCTGTCTGCAGCCTAGCCTTGCTGGGAAGCTTCAAGCTCTCTTTCTACCTGCCAACTGAATCTTTCCAAGTGGATGTCTCACAGGCACTTCAAATTCACCACATATTTAAACTAAGTCTGTCACCTTTCTCATAAAATATCTTTCTTTCACTCAGAGGCTGATTACTCATGCTAGGGAATTGAGAATTACATTTGCTACCTTCCCCTTTCATAGCTCATGGTCAAGACATTGGGAAGCAACCATCCACTGTTCGTCTACATTGCTGATAGCCATGTATAGGTCCTTACTGTTTTCTGTGTTAGATTAATGCCATTGAACAGGTTGGGAAGGGAGCTAGATGTTGTGGAAAGAACGAGGGCCCTGGCACCCAATAGACATGGATGTTTGAAGACTCAGTTCTGCCTCTTACTAGCTGTGTTTGAGCAGATCATTTAAATTTGTTGATCTTGAGTATATGCACCATATGACGGCAAGTAGTTACACAAAGTTTTGTTAAAAATTATATATTATACACACACACACACACACACACACATACATATATACATATATGTATATGTGCTGTGGCTGATGGATTTAGGATTTAAATAATCTGTAGTGATAGCCTTACAGTATACTATCTTTCAGTGAATCTGGGTTATCTCACCGTTAGCTCAAGAAGCCTTTCTACTGCTGCTGTAGCAGGATTCTCACCCAGAGTCATGACACTGAGGCCTTTTAATTTCCAGGAAGCAACTTTATTCATGCCAGCATCGCTCAGTTGGGTTAGTACCCGAAGAACTGAGCCCTGAATGTCATGTGGCATAGTTTTTTATACATTTTCTATTTCTTTTTCTTCCATATATGGTAACACACACAAGCATGTAGTCTGATTAAGTAGTCTCAGTTTACAGGTCATGAGGGATGTTGTCACATTGGCACATAGCCAGGTTACCTTGAAGTTTTCTCTCCCTTTTATTCTCTCTCCTTAGGCTGGGGGACTCTACCACACTGCTAAGTTCCTTCTAAATCTTATGTCTAGCCAAGGCTTTCCTAACCTTAACAAGCTTTAGAACCTCCTTACCAGTGTGTATCCTAATGTCCAAGATTTTGGCTTCACTTACCACCACTTCTAGAAGACAGGTCTTCTTCCCACCATTGGAGTCCACCAGGTGCCTCCACGTTCCTCAGTCTTGTTTGTTCTCTTTCTGAATTGTCCTTTCTCCATTTTCCTTCATACCAAGACTTCAGGTCTAACTAGTATCTTCCTTTTGAAGCCTTCCATGACTCCCACCACTTGTCATATGTAGACGTAATTGCTTCCGTTCTGGAAATTCTTTATCATTTTGTTTACACAGCTAATTATTAGTTAACTTCTGTTGACTTTTATCATGTTCTTGATACTCTTGCAAGTGTTTTGTATTATGGACTTACGTATGCTTTATTAGACAGCACTGTTATAACACATATTTCAAAGCTGAGAAACTCAGGCCCAGAGTAGTTAAGGACACTTGCCTGAGATCAAAAAGCTCCTTAGTGGTGGAGTCAGGCTTTGACCCAGGCAATCTGGCTCCTGTGCCTGTATGATTATCCACTTAACTCCTTAGTGCCTCGCAGTATTGAACACTGGATGGGCTTTCATGTACCCCAGTGTTATCCTTGACATGAAAGAAAGACCCCAGCCCCACGTGGTACATGCATTAGTTTAGCAATAACAAGTGCAGTTAGGGGCAATTAGGATGTGAGCCCTTTAGGAGTATGCAAGTGATAGCTGTTTGTAAATGATTTTCATTGTTAAAGTGCTTTTGAAGGGTAATTATCCATAATACCGCATAATCAACTTTGTATTACTTAGGGAGTGATTCTTCATTTTTGTGACTTGCTTTTTTGTCATTTACTGCTTTCACCTCTGGCCCATCATTCCTGCTTTTTGCTAATTCTTCTGCTCATTAGCATGTCCAATGGTAGAAGAGAGAGGAGATGAATTCTAATCATTCATTTTGCTCCTCCTTGACGGCTGCTACAGTAGGGAAAGGTTAAACTATTGGACAACGTAATGCTTGGGGTTATAAGATGAAATTTTATGCACACATCCTTATTTTCCATTACCATCAATAACAATATTCATTTAAAATGTAAAAACCATGTTTTGAGTACTAGGTTTTGTGGATCACATTAACTGCTGTTTCAGGAGCCAGGAAAGATAAGCTTAATTTTATATTTTTGACTTTTTAAATAAAGGCCCAATCTGAGAAAGCTCAGGAGGTACTTTTTGACAATGTACTTCAATTAACTTATCAGTGTACATAAATACATCCCTATAAAAATTCAGGCTTTAGAAAACTTTGTTCAGTTCTCATTTGCCGAGTATATCTAAACTCCTTGCTTTGGTATTTATATCTTCTCCAATATTATTCCTGCATTAATCTTCAATTGAAGGTCCCCTTATCTTCCCCAAGAGCATCCTTCTGGCTACACCGAGGTAGTTCCTAACATTTGCGTGTGCCACAGGCCCTCTGCCATGCCTGCTGTACTCTGTCTCTTGTCTCTTTTGTGAGCTCTGTCTTTGAATCCAAACCAAGCAGCAAGATCTCAAGGAAAACATCTCTGGGAAACTGCCTTGTTCCTGTCTTGTCTCCCTACTATGGGCTCCTGCAATGCTTCTCACTTCTATTGCTGACACTCAGTTTTGATGCGTTATATTTTATCTCCTTTTCTGCCTATCCTGTCTCACTTACTGGTTTTATATAATAATGGTAATACAAACTGTGACTTATTGAGCACTTTCTCAAAGTCAGACACTGCACTCAAGTTTTGACAAACTATCTCACTGATTGCTTACAGCTTTAGGATGTAGGCATTAGAAAGGAGGTAATAGCGGCTCAGAGAGGTTAAGACACTTGCCCTCAATTCCACTGCTTATGAGTGGTGGAGGCATTGCTTTTTGCCATGATTTCTTTTGAGGTCACGTCTCATGTATTTCTCTACCGGTTATTGTGAAGCATCGTGAGATATGTCTCACAGCGCCAGAATGCACAAAGGGGACCTTAATCATCTGTGGATAATCATAGTATCTCTTAGGCTACAAATAAAAAGTACGTGAGTGAATAGGAATAAAAACACCAAGTTGATACTTCTTTATTTGCCAGATTTAAAATATCTTTCTAATTATATAGCACCCTAAACAGCAATTTATTGATGGAGAAATGATAGGAGAATACCATAGTTTTTTAACTTATTAGTGACTACATAATGGTAAGCGGGAACAGCACATTTTCTTTCTTTCTTTCTTTTTTACGTTTATTTATTTATTTTGGGAGAGACAGAGACAGCATGAGCAGGGGTGGGGCAGAGACGGAGACAAAGAGAATCCCAAGCAGGCTCTGCGCTGCCAGCGTAGAGCCCGACGTGGGGCTTGATCTCATGAATCATGAGATCAACCTGGGCTAACACCCAGAGTCCAACGCTTAGTTGAGTGAGCCACCCAAGTGCCCCAGGAACAGCACATTTTCTAACATTAGGTGGTCACTTAGAACATCACCATATTACATAAAACTTAGTTTTGAAAATGTTAAGTCATCAAATTGATGTTATTGTTTTATTTTCCATTTTCTGACATCATCAGTACATTTTGTAATGTCCTTTTTTCCTTTCCCTTTCAGATTTTGAGAATGTTCAACTTGAAAGATATGTTATTTTCCAGTGTTCATGAATATCTCCAACACTTTACAGTGATTCAGTTAATGGAGAGTACGTTGTAAAAGGTTGGTTGATTATTTAATAACCGTCTCTGAGTTTGACTATATATAGCTAAATTTAGATTTTTAAAATATAATTGTTATACTTTCTGATTTCTCAATCAATATTATTCTCTTTTTAAGATAAAGACAAACAACCATAGGAATAAAATATGGTTACCACGTGCACACTTGAATGTTGATTTGAAAGGTACATCCACTTTTAAGGTGTCTACTGAAATAACATTCTTCTTTCTCGTAATAGATGGTTTATGACAAATTTCTTTTCTTGATAGATAATGTAGACTATTTTGAGGGTATCTATTATATGTGTAATAAAAATTTATTCATGTCAGGGCGCCTGGGTGGCTCAGTCAGTTCAGTGTCCAACTCTTGATTTTGCCTTAGGTCATGATCTCACAGTTCATGGGTTTGAGCCCTGAGTAGGGCTCCAAGCTGATGGTGCAGAGCCCGCCTGGGGTTCTCTCTCTCCCTCTCTCTCTACCCCTCTCCTGCTCTCTCACTCTCTCAAAAATAAATAAACTTAAAAAAAAATCTATTCGCATCTCTGTGGGTTGGTACAGCCAAAGCAGGAAGTAGTGCTCCATGTCAGCAGTGCCTCTTCTGGTAACAAAGTTCCTGGGGAAAAACTGGTTGAACATCAGGAGCAGGATTCTCTTTTCTCTTCTGGAATCTAGCAAGCCATTTTTATTACTACACTTTAAATCTTGTCAGGAAGTGAAATGTTTAGTTATCTTAACGTGGATTACAATATTTTTACTCTGGGAGGTTTTATGTGGTTATAATTAAACTTCAGTTCTCTCTACTGTGTGTATTTGGTCCAGGACATGTGCCTTTTGAGTGTTTGTTTGCTTAGAAAAAATGTATCTTCCTTTTTTCAATAAACTATAAAAATACAAATAAACTCTTTGAGTACTTTTTTGAGGAATTGTTTTTAAATGTTCATTATCTTAAGTTCTATTTTATTTCAAGGAGTTAAATGAGATGTATTTTAGTTTGATTTTAGGTTGTTCAGTGAGCTGAGGCCCATGCCATCTAGTTGTATGATGGTTTATATGCCTTTTCAGTGACATCTTCTTCCCCTCCTTCAGAGGACAACCCATCTCGAGGAAGGATTGTGGCAGTGAAAACAAGATTTTCCTTTTTCCTTCATCTTCTGCCTTCACTTGGCTGATTTGATCTGTATAAGCTTTTCAAAACCCTAGCCTCATAGCCCTTGACCTTCCCAATTCAAAAATCTTGCAGTTCTGTTTATCTGTACTTGCCACTCAACATTTGCAATTTGCCATCATGCAGAGCTGTTCAACTTCAGAGATTTCATGTCTTTGTTCTTCTATTTCTACAACGGAAACTGTTAGTTCCCTTCCCTTGACCATCAATTGTTTCACTGCCTTACTCCCAGTCCTGCAGTCATTTGTAGATCTCACCTGTCTCTCTATTCAACCGAGACTATTCTAGAGACCATATCATGTGCCCTCACTCTTGTAAACTTTTCATAGTCCTGCTTTGTCAATACCCAGCCCTGGCAACATACAAATACCTGATTTAGTTGTACTCGCATTCCAGTCTCATTGTGCAGCACAGAGTCACGTATCTTGATAAATTATCTGTAGCACATGATTTCCAAATAGGAATATTGGAAAAGGAGTGGAGACTTGAAGGAATGAAGAAAGGTGAGTAGTTCAGCTTGATGGGCTTGGGGGGAGGGGAAATGAAGGAGAATGGAACTAGAGGGGCGAATTAGACCTTCATATCAGAGCATAAAGGAATCCTGCTAAGGAGTTTACACTCATCCTAAGGGTGGTGAGAAGTTGAGAAAATTCTGAGTTGATGAATAATGTTCTTAGAACTACATTTTTAGAAATAAAATGTTGCCAGCTGTGTGGGAGGCTATTAGCATGTGAAGAACGATTTGAAGGATATCAGACTAGTTTGGAGGCTATTGAGATGGTACAGTCATGAAGTTTTAGGGCCTGGACTGGCCAGCTGGAATAGGGACGGAGAACTCTTTCTCCTTTACTGTATTCTGTGGACCAGTGTCCTGTGTCACGTTCATAATGCTCTGCAGCTGTGTAGGAGATCTTCGGAAAAAGCTCTGGGCTCTTTACCAAGATGACATGTCAATTCATCTTTCTCATGGGAGACAAATGAGTTTGCCAAACTATTTTTCCTAGTTAAAGCCTGGTGTGTATCTTTCCACGGGTAGAATTATTCTGCGTACCATAACAAGGGGGTGTAGTGTGTAATGTTTTCAAAATTTCTCTGAGGAGTGTTCCTTTGTGTAGAAATGATGGCAGATTCCAATTTAATTTCTACCATAGATCAGAAATGATATTTCCTCTCAGTGCTCTAAATAAGGTGAGACCTGTGAACCTACCTGAAATGATTTAAGAAGGTTATAATTGAATTGTCACCCAGATCGTACAGTCTTTGCCAGAGAGGTAACAAAAACATTTGGAAATAACTTTCTATTTTTAAGACAGTCACCAAACTTGACCACAGAGTCTGCCTAGGAGGTTGGTACACCTCTCTGTTGTCCTTATGACCCCCCCTGAGCTAAGTGAATTGATGGTCCTAGATAATGCTGATTGACAACTCACAACCTTGGGAGAAGGATGGAAAGAGCAAGAATCGATTTGGAATATCCCTTGGCATTGCCTTGGAAAGGAAATAAAGGTATAGTATAAATTCTTTGGGCTTGTATCTTCTCTATCTTTTGACACCCTGAAATTTCCAACTTACTGTAAAAAAATATTCTAAGATCTGGGCTGAAGAGCAGAGAGATTTTTAATTTTGTCAGAATACTGTCGTGTTTCTGATAGTCAAGTAGCTAGAACCTTTCAAATGGCAGCCTTGAAAAAGAATAACAGTAGATTGAAATTATACTCGGACTACTGTGGCTCCAGTTCCTTGTTACATGACCTGACTGCTATGTTTTTCTGTTATCTTGAAAATTTTAGGAGGGGAAATAAGTAAGGTTTTGCATTCAGTTAGCCATTAGGGAGTGGAAATTCAACCCTTAATTTTTACCAAAGTTTATGAAGTAAGTATTTGCGAATTTAGCCTGATCTATTTAGAATGAAGTTGATATTTTATATAAACATGTATTCTTTATTGTAGTTCTCTTCTTCTAACTTGTGTTAAGGTGTGTGTATACTTGCTATATTCTCCCTAACCACCTGCTATGGTAGCTTTTGGATGGCTGGAGATGAATTTCCAATTTTTGGATCACTGCCACTTCTACACAGTATTAACCTCCTCTGGTTCATTTAGTAGGGTCAAAACAGCTACGTGTGAGATCTATCACAATAGTGCAGCTGTTAGTCCAGGTGAAAAAACGTTTTTGTTAATATATTGAGTCCCTTGAACTTATTTCAGTGTAGTCGTGTGAATACTGACAGGGCATCTTTTAAATTTAGTCTTATTTAATAGCACTTCCTTGAGTGCTTACATTTTCAACATCTTTATGAGGGATTTGAAATACAAAGATAAAATGAAGTCCTGGTTGTCTTGTAGGGGCGATAGTTAATTATGGATTGGAAGTCCATTTAATTTTTCTAAAAAGGAATCTTTGAAATCTTGCCTTGATTAGCTCTGTATTGCATGACATTCAGCACGTATTCTGTAGTGGAGTTTAGCATGATAGAAATACAATAATTATTGCTGTGTGGATTGTGTGGAAAGTAAGGTAGCCTCTCTGAGTTGGGGAGGAGAAATGAGTTCTGATAGTTTTTGGTATTCCAGAGCTTTCATTCCCTCTCTCTCTCTCTCTCTCTCTCTCTCTCTCTCCCTCTGTCTCTCTCACCCACACACAAAAATTCTATACCCAAATGGCTTTATATATATATGCTTTTTGGCCAAAGCTATTTCCATTCTAGTGTTATCATTGGGGTGGGAAGGAATATGAAATGAATGTAAGTCCTTACTCCCAACAACAAATCCAATGTAGTGGATATGAAATCCCTGATGCTGTAAGTCAAGATCTGGAAAAAAAAGGAAGTATCTGTCAACCCTTTTCTGGATTTAAATTAATGAGACACTGGGAATCAGCATGGTTCAGTAGTTACATTGACCCCAAAAACACAAACTATAGTCATTAGCTCTTTTGGGGTTTTGATGTTTTATATTTTTGTATTTCAGTAATTCTCTGTGGGTCTTTGGCATTGCTACATGTTTTACAAACTAAGGCACTGCCTGCCTCATCTTAGACTATCTATTTAAGGGTGTTTTTATAGCAGACCCTCTAGGAAGAAAGGAAGGGAAATTTCTCACTACAGAGCAAAGGGCAGATGGTTTCATCTCCACTGTGATGAAGATCATGTCTGCCTCTGGGGCAAAATTCAAGCAGGCTTACTGCCCATTAGAAACGATTTGGGCTTGCTAAGCTCGAGTTCCTTTCCTGTTGAGTACCACCCCCTGCGTACAGGTGTTCCTTGGCCCGTTTTGCGGTGGCCCATGGCAGTTGAGGCTCGGAGACCTGCAGCAAAAGTGATGATGCTCTGGCTACAGCTAGGGCTCGACTAACAAAGTGTGCTTTTCTTTCTGGATTAGGAGTATAGTGTTGTGAAACTATGCCTATGACATTGTGGTACACTAACTTGGAAGCTTGCAAGTATGGTAGAAATCTGAGCTTTCACAGTTCTTGACGGATACAAGATGTTAGAGCTGATTTCCTATTATAGAACCAAATGACGCTGAAATGTGGATGATCTGTCATTATTAATCTGTGGCATGATCCTAAATTGTTTCTTTTTTCCCAAAAGTCACATGACTTTTTTAGTGTTATTGTTATAAACATGGCAGAAACAAGGACAGTGATTTGAAAGCTACAGGTAGAAATACTCCCCCAGGGAATATTACAATAGGATCATTACATGTGGATTTTGTTGTTGTTGTTTTTTTAGTTAACTCTTAAGCTCCTCATCTTCCACACAGAACTCTGCTTTATTATTTTCGCTCTTTCACAATGCTATTGCTTTTGAGATTCTTAACAGGCAAAGCCTAGGAACTTTACAGAAGCTAGGTAAGACCAAAAATATACAGAGTGCTTGCAGATCAAGCCTCATCCACAACTCTGTGGGGAATCAAGCAAATGGCAAGAGTGTAATGCAGTCCTTGTAATTTCAGTTCTCTTTTCTGTTTTATCTCTCTTGGGGCTGATGTATCCATCACCTGTTTCAGTGGAGTACATACTGAGGTGAAGCTTTGCTTAGTATTTTATTGAACCTCATATGAGATTAAAAGGAAAAGTCTGTTCGTTATGTGTTGTGTGTATGAGTCTCTGTGTGTGCACATGAGTGTTTGAGTTTTCTATCAGTGCACATAGAAGCTTGGAATGATTTCCTCACATCTGTAATCAACATCTGTCTTCATAAAGAGAATTCTTGACAAACAAAAGGAAGACAAATACAGTTCTTTTGCTCTTTGTTTTTTCCGCATTATCATTGAGTTTGGGCTGATCACTAACACATTTTTAAACAAGCCTGTGAAGCAGGTAGTGGGCTGAAGCGATTTTTTTTGTGATTTTTGGTTCTGTGCCAATATCAGTTTTACTTTAGCTCATTAACTTCTGGAGTGAAGAACCTCTGCCTTATTCATCTTTGAAACTCCACATTGGACTCCATCTGCCCTGGAACATAGGAGGTGCTCAGTAAATGTTTATTTGTTGGAATTGGTGAAAAAATAATAATTGGACTCACAAATAGTAAATGGACACATTTTTAGTGGAATGAATGCCTGGAAGGAATTAAGAGAATGGTTTACTTCAGGCAGAATAATGCTTCTCATTTCAAACATCCAGAGGTGTTAAGGGGTACCTGGGTGGCTCAGGTTGAGTTTCCAGCTCTTGATTTTGCTCAGGTCATGATCTCATGGTCTTGGGATCAATCTTCATGTTGGGCTCTGCGCTGATGGCGCGGAGCCTGCTTGGGATTTTCTCTGTCTCTCTCTGCCACTTCCCTGCTCGTGCACATGTGCTATCTCAAAAATAAATAAACTTAAAAAAATTTTTAAAAATTAAAATAAAAAATGAGCCTTTAGCAATCTTCTGCTATTTTTATAAACTTTTTGTCTCTTATTATAATTCAACTAAATAATTACAGCTAACATTTACTGAGAGTTTATCAAGTGTCAGGTGTTGTTTTCAGCTGTCTCCATATTACCTCATTTAGTCCTCAGAATACTAATGAAAACATTTTATTATCTGTTTTGTGCAAATGAGGAAATGGGAGGATAGATAACATCCAGAAGTCACAGTTGTCAGGACAATACAGAGTCAGAGGAAGTTCCTAGGTTGATGTCTTAATACTGCCTCTTAGAGAAGGGTGGATATGCCCTTGCACATGCTGAACATGTTCCACGATCTGCAGCAACTGCCTAGAAGAGATTGAAAAGGAACTGAAAGGCGCACTATGTTGAAACTTACTGTTAAAACAAACAAAAATTTGGCTTCAAAAGCATTCTAGTTTCTTTGTGGCAAGAATTTATTTTCCAGACATTCTGGCTGGAACCCATTAAACTTGGATATCGGTGCGAAGGGAAAACATACATTGTACTTGACCTAAGATTAAAGTGTAGAAAGACCATGCCACATAACGGGTATCCAATAAATACTTTTTTGATAGACTGAAGGTGGTATTAGAATTCTAAAATGCTATTTCATTTTTAGACTGATCTATAATTATACTTAGCAAGCTTTCTCATACCCATCATCCCTTTGTAGGTATGTATATCCAGATCTTTGGTTATAATATAGTATTGATTCTGAAGTAAATTTTATGTGTCTTTTGTATGGTATTGTGGTCAATTATGGGCCAGCAAATGTTTTTCTGGTGATGTAATTTACTGACATTCAAGAGTAATTCTACATGTGTATAAATATTCAGGCTATAAAATAAATAGATCAAGATTCAGAAATCCAAAAGCTTGGTGGGAATTTTATAATATAATATAAGAAAATTAACCTCTTCAGAATGGAAGCTCTAAGTTATTGCAGTTTTAGTTTTCATCAAACAGATGGAGAGTTCAGAAATTTTTCAGAAGGAATAGTCTTTAAAATTTTTTTTAAATTTTTTTATTTTTTTAAATTTTATTTTAGAGAGAGAATCTTAAGCAGCATGGAGCCCAACATGGGGCTTGATCCCACAACCCTGGGATCATGACCTGAGCTGAAATCAAGACTGCTACACTCAACTGACTAAGCCACCCAGGACCCCCTGATTTTTAAATTTAAAAAAAATATATAAAATTAATTGACATAAGCATATTTTGGATTATCCACAGGACCACTTATAACCAAGTCCTGAGAAAGGATTTAACAGCTGACACTTGCTTTACCTGAGTTTCTCAACCCCCATGTTACTGACATTTGGATTCGATGGTTCTTACTTGTGGGGACATGACCTGTGCTTTTAGGATGTTTAGAAGAATCCTTGCATTCTACCTCCTAGATGCCAGTACTCCCTCTTCCCAGCTGACCACCCAAAATGCCTCCAGATGTTGCCATATATCCCCTAGAGGACAAAATTGCCCCCATGGAGAGCCAATGTGCATTCGTGTCTAAGAATGAGTTTAAGCAAAGTGGCACTTAAAATGTGCGATACTATGGAAAGAGTAGAGGCGAAACTTAATACATAAATGATGCATTTCATACCAGGTAGAGGCCAAATGACATCACATGACAATTTAAGGCTTCACAGTAGTTTTAATAGAAAAGTCTTAGAACACTTGAATGATAAGATATCAGAAAATACTGTAAGCATTCAGAACAAAGATGACAGATGTGTGCAGAGGCAGTTAAATATCGTATTTACGTTTAGTTGCAACATAATAGCATCATCTATCTCAATTAATGTTAATTGAATTTTATTGATTTTTAAATTTTGTTTGTATACATTGGTAAATTTGTTTTGGTTGTAGACTTAATGTTCCAAGCATAAGCTCTAAGCATGAGGAGTTTATACTTAGTTTTGTGTTTATACATATTTAGCGAACATAATAATAAAGAAGAATTTGTCAACACCAGAAATCCTCAAAAATTATTTTTTCCATTGAAAGGGATAACTACATTTCTAAAGCTTGAGAAACACTGGATTTGGGGTATCAGAGGCTGAGTGAAGAGAGGGGCAGTGGGCCAGTGGGAGGAGAAGGACATTGGTGAGAAAGATGGGGAAAACTCTAGGCTTAGATGCTGGACTCCTGCTGTATCATTTTAATTTGTGTCAAGTACATAAGACCTAAAAATCAACTTCTATTTTTATAACTAGTTCACAAAATCACAGAGACTGTTGAGTTATTTTATATTTTTCCTTTTGACAAAATTTAAACGTTTATAAACATATTTGTGCTTTGTATAAACCACCATATGGAAAGCACGCTTATTCAAATGAGCTCATTTCAATTTTGATCAAAACTGAAGGGACATAAGAATTAGGGGTGGAATTAAGTACCTTTTCAGGTGATTTTGACAACTTACTGTGTCACATTGTACAAACAGTATGCAATCCCTGTGATTTTACAGCAGGTGGAATGACCTCGCAGGCTGTGGAACAGGCTCTCTTTAGCTGACACGCTCCCTTTCACATTATTGTTGTTACCTTACTCCTCTGCTGGATCCCTCTGCTCAAAGAATCCTTGAGACTCTCCTGCCTTATAAAGCAAAGGAGATGGAAAACCCTCCCCTTCTAGCCATGACTGCCTGCCTTTTTTTCCTTTTATTCTCTTCCCTTGAAGGGTGTTCTGGAGTGATGGTCAGTAAAGTAAAACCATGAAATTGATTATAACTGGTCATGGTTTCACTGTCTGAAGTGGAAGAGCCAGACCCTTCTGCTGAATCCATTTCTCTCCATTCCCAGAATGGGAAGATCCCTAGAATAATTGATTCATCCAGCTCCAGGACGGCTGGAGATTATATTCTGCACTGGTCTCCAGAATAAGGGGATGTGGAAAAGTAAGGATTGGAAAGCATTTCCTAGCTTTCTGGAAGGAAGGCACTTTTTTTCAATCTACGTACTATGGAGAGAGATGGTTGGACCTTCTCCCCTCATCTAACAATGGCCTAGACATCTACACTGCTATAGACAGCCAGGCCAGAGACTCTCAGTTTTAATATAGACTCTAATGAATCAACACTGGTTTTGAAGGCTAAAAAGAAAAAAGCTTTGGAAGAGAGAGAGAGGGGGCTTTCTGAGGAGAGAGTTTGAAGATATTTGCAGTGCACTGGGAACCTTGTTCTCCATTTATGGGGAAGCAGGATTTTGATTGTATCATGTATCTCCATGGAATTTGGGGCAATTGAAGATTTGTGGTGGTATTGCATTTCTAAAGGGACACAATAAAAATCCAAGAAGTAAATTAGAGAAAAATTTCACTGTATCATTAGGATGACCCTCTGCTAATTAGGATCATTCCTTTCTTCAAAAATTTTAGATGATTCAGGTTACATTTAGAGAAATGAACATTCCTTTGTGCTTTCCTTTGTGCATTTTGGAAATGAACATTCCTTTGTGCTTAGTGTGACATAATTATCATGGTTTTAATTTTAAAAAGACAGTTTTGCAGGAAGTTTTATCTGTCACTGTATAAGTTCTAATTTGTAGCATTTATGCTTTGAGGTCCTGATATTTGAAAAGAGAAATCCTTCAAATTGCTATGATTTTGGAATCAGACCTCTCACTTTTATAAATGAGCAGTATCATTTGATAGAAAAAGTAAGTGGCTTTTTTTTAATGCCAAACTCTGCAAGATGAGTGAAAATGTAGGCTTAGTTTCTGGCAGGCACAGTAGTCTTGTAAACTGCCAACACATGTGATGAGTGAAGCTTGTATCAGGCTTGTGAAAGACATAGGAAGAATCCCCAAAGAACTAGGAATAGAGACTTTAACCTTCTAAAAGTTCATAAGCTCACTGAAAACAATTGTTTGGACATCTTCCTGATTATCCCTGTAAAAGGAAACAAGGTTTGACTTCTTTCAAAAGGCCACTCTTTTGGGAGATGCACGAATGTGCTTTATACACTGATATATTTTTCAGAACTCTAAATTGCTAAAAACAAATTTATCTGAAATTTTATGAAACAAATGATCTCTTGATTATTTATTGTTTCTTGAATTCATATACATATTAGCAGCAAATAGGCTGTCATGGTTATTTTAAAATTGCATTTTTAAATTCACTTACATTGAGTAAATCTGGTTCTATATGGAGAGGAAAGAAAAAAGTTAAATGATGCTTCAATCACTCCTTTTAAAAGCATTCTTTATTTTGTATTTTGGAAACAAGGAATTCTAAATGGAATACTTTCAGGTATGTACATTACAAGGTACTCATTATTCTTCATCCTTGAGGAAGAATTCTTTCCTAAGAAGATAATGCTGATGACGCTGGAAACCGAAAGCTGGGATTTCGGGTATTAGAGAAGAAATGATGCTTTTCAAGCCTTTGATCTGGAATAAAGAGCTATCTGAAGGAAGCAGAGAATGATCATCAACCACAGAGAATCTAGACTCCCCCTCCCCCATAGCTGGTTCTGGAGTATTTAAGCACATTTTCTTTTTCATTGCAACTGATGTTCTTATGCATATTTTCCAAATACAAACTAAAGTGCCTTGTTGTTATATTCCACCTATATCCCAGGAAGACCCAAGAAAAATGGAAATACATTCCACAGCGGGGTTGTGAAACATACACTTTGTTTTCCCTCTATTCCTCTTTATTTTTATTCCACTTTATTCCTATCACTTTCTCCTTATTTTGGAGAGATTTCTTCTCCATAAGTAATAAAGTTAATTTTGTGTGTAAAGGAGGGCACACAGTGCCTCCAATGCTAATGGAGTTTAATTTCTAGCTGAAACATTTCTCATGAATACTTAAAACATTAAAGAGAGATATAAATAATTTCAGCCAGAGAGGGAGTTACATCTTTCATGAACTTGGCATTCATTCATTCAACAACTATGTTCTGTATGCCTGTGATGTGCAGGGCACAGTGCACAAATCCATGTATTAATTAGAAATCGCCCATGCCTTCCTGTAGGAGGAATAAATAATTCAAATTAGAATTATGTAAAAATACCATAAGCTTATTTCTAGAGCCAAGAATTCTCCCTGGAAGATAGGATAGCATTTGAGCTGGATCTATTATACAAAAAAAAATAAATAAAAAATAAAATCTTACCATGTAAGAATGAAAGAAAGGACATCCCAAGAAAAGAGAAGAGTTCAAATGCAGGGGGGTAGTATTTTGGGAAACAGCAAGAAGTGTGTTAGATTACATATTTAAACTTTTTGTTTTCCAGCTCAAAGCACAACTTATCATGGACTTTCTCCACTCTTAGCAAAATATCTTTATCGTCTTCTAACCCAGCCCTGCCTTGTCATCCCAGATAGAAGAGCTGGTACAGCTTTGCCCTTGGGCCATTTCTGACTAGAGCAAAAAGCTTTATTGACTACTTTGGTCCCAGTAAACAGAGTTTGGAATCAGTCCTGTTAACCTAGATCTAGGGTAGCTATGCCAACATGACCCCTGATGATTAGGAGGGCCCACCTAATCTAGACACCATCTCTAGCCTCTTCTTTGATCCCTTGTGTTAAACTTCAGCCCATGGCATCACTAATATTCTGCCAGTCTTGTCCCCTGGCTAGGAGGCCTGTTTGCAGCATCTTTGTTTCTGCCTGGCCTACTATTTTGAAGAGGTTGATATTTCTGTAAGGGCAATACAACTGCTCATATAAAAGTGTGGGTCCTCCTACTTGTTCTCTTCTCAATGTGCATTTTTCCCTGGAGTGAACTTCTTTGAAGAAGTTGAGACTTGACAGAACCAAGATTGACTTGGCTTCATCACTTTGGTATGGTTCTTGGAACACTGGCATTGGCTATCAGCAGCCCTTCCCTCTACTTGGAGGCCAGTACTGGACTCAGCCAGCTCCTCAGTGAAACACTTAGACTAGTCGGATAAAAGTAATAGAAACTTATTTGAGCTAATTGTAAGAATGATACTGATATATTTATTGGAAGAATACAGCTGTATGTCACATACACACTAAAAGCTATAGAATCAAGTCATAGAAAAAAGCAATTTTGAGGCTAGAGGCAGTGGAACTGCCTAGTGGATTGTT
This sequence comes from Panthera uncia, assembly GCF_023721935.1. Lineage (NCBI taxonomy): Eukaryota > Metazoa > Chordata > Mammalia > Carnivora > Felidae > Panthera > Panthera uncia. The sequence continues at coordinate 16,632,534 of NW_026057577.1, read as the reverse complement.
TGCTCACAGTTGGAAAGAATCAGCTCCATATCTTTTTTTACCCTTGCAACTCTGAGCTCAATTACTTAACAGAGTAAAATTCTTGAGAGTTATTGTGTGTGTGGACTTGGTCTAGATTGGTCTGTGCCTTCCTCTCCCCTTTGGCCAGATTAAGTCAAGTCCCCTTAACTGACATCCTACCAAGACCGCACTCAGTGGGAAGAAAATAAACCTCCAAACAAGATGGTAGTATTGCATACCAAAGAAGTTGGAAGGAATACTGGACAGGCAAAACCAAGACTGCCAACTGTGCTGGGCTCTCTGTTTGTCTCTGGTCGAAGTTATCATTTCCTCTTTGCTGGCCAATGCTGTTCGGGTCCATTATACATTGGGACCAACTGCTCCTAATTTATAGTAATATTGGAATCTCTCACATTACTTTCTATTTTATGAAGTCTCTTCTTGCAGGATTGCTTATTTAAAGTTTGGTCAGACTCAGGTTGGTTGCCTAACCATCATCAGAATCCAAAAGTCTCTAGCCAAGGGACCATATTTTGTTTCTGTTAGACTTGAGAGGAATAACAAGATATATTTATCTATATATAGAAAACTGCAATCAGGTTTTAAAAGTCTTAATATCTCAAACACAATACTAAGATTTCCTAATCCTCTCCATTTAGATTGGGTTAAATTAATTACAATTAATTTTGGTAATGCTTACTGAAGCCTGAAAAATGAAGAAAGTAATTTTAATACAAGTTACATCTGTGACCATTATAATGCAATATTTTTTGTAACCATGAATTAATAAGATTTGATATTTCTTATTATTGACTTTAAAATTCAATACATATTTTAAAAAAAAAATCTCTTTTAAGCAATGATATGTGACACTTTCATTGAAGAAGTCATTGTTAAAAAAGAGAACTGCCCTGGGGCTTGTGGGTGGCTCAGTCAGTTAGCATCTGATTTTGGCTCAGGTCGTGATCTCATGGTTCATGAGTTCGAGCTCCATGTCAGGCTCTGTGGTGACAGCTCAGAGTGTGGAACCTGCCTTTGATTCTGGGTCTCTTTATCTCTCTGCCCCTCCCCTGCTCTCTCTCTCTCTCAAAAAAAAAAACAAAAAAACAAAAAACAAAAAAACAAAAAAAAAAGAGAGAACTGCCTTAAAACAGTGCTCACTCTTCTCACCTTGATCAGCCATGAATTTATTTATTCTTTGATTTCACATGAACAAAAGACCGGTTAACATATTAGGACAAGATGATATTTAAAGACATTTTCAGTTAAAATAGTCAAATGATTCTCTGACTCTTCAGTATATTGTTTGGCTATATTTTTGCCTGTTGTTAAGAGCTTCTTGCTATACATATGAGAGTACTTAATAAATATAGGCAACTCTGTCACTTAATTTCATTCAAATATGATGCTAATTAGGTCTAAGTGATTGATTTTCACATTATGTAAACTGGGTATTTTTTGTAGAGAACTTATTTCTCTGATCATTCTCCAATCATATATCTCCTTTCAACCAGTAATGTGTGCTCCCTGCCACAAGGGAGTATGAGCATCAAGTGGTGAGCAGCTCGGTATAACCCACACAACCATAACAACTCTAAGTTATTACATTTCCTCCCATAATGTTAGTCCTACAATATCATCTCAGCCATTGGACTGTGACACACGAGTGAGACGGTAGACCTGTCAGATTTGTAAGAGCCTTACCAAAAAAATAATAGCAACAAAAGGCATTTTCAATTTCTTTCTTTTATGTTAACTATTATTTGCAACAATCACCTGTTTTTTGACCGGACCTCTACTGTGCAATATATTTCAGAAATACTCCATGAGAACAAGAAAAGGTATTCAAGTTTCTTGGGTTAAAAGACAGTGTGCATACCATTATAGGGAGGTAGGAGATAAAAGAGGCCCCCGATTTCAAAGAAGTTTTGTGATGGGACTTCTTAGAAAGCAAGGGAGCATTGTTAATTTGGGCTCAGCTCCATTGCTTTCAGTGAATAACTCAATATAAATGCACTGGGTCAATCTGGATTCAGGTGAAAGTGATACTGTACTATGCGGTATATTTCTGTCAAATCTTTGCTGCCAATGAACCAGCTCAGAATAGAATGCACTATTGGTTTTAATAAAGTTACTAAGTGCATAGTGTGAGTACATAAAAGTTTAGTTTTTGAAAAATACTAATGTAACCAAGAAACAAAAAGATAATATTTGAAATTGTTGAAAGATATATATTAGGAAGTACCTCAACATATGGCTTACTGAAAAACATGACTCTTGCCATGGAGATGTGTTATTACAGAAAGGAAGAAATCTAAGATGGGGAAGAAGCATTATAGATTCATGAAAAGTCCTTATGAAACCTACAGATCCATACCAAATGCCTATTATAGCTGAATATTCTGTTAACATGCTCAGATAATGAGTTTTAAACAGTAGGGATGGTTACATAATAACATATATCATGGATTTTTCAATTAACTGCTCCTAGAGGATTATATTAGGACCTGAGGGTAGGTGTCACATAAGGATGATTTTGAATCAGTTACCACTCACCTCAAGCACTTGTTATTTTGAGAGCTTCAAAGTCGTTAGTTGGATCAATGCATGAGGCACAGCAGGAATTCACGTTTTTAAAAGAGTTAGAGTGAGGGGCTAGATGTCCTGGCAGCCAAACTAACTTTGGAGTTCCCCATATGACGCCTTATGCAACCCTTCCTCATGACACATTCAGCCTCTACAACTAAACACTTCAAAATAAACACTGCCCTTAAACATTACCCATCTGAACAAGTGATATTCAAGGTTCAGAGGGCAGCTGCAAGCCATGCTACCAACTCTGCGCCAATCAGTTGACAGTCACCTGATATCAGCAGTCATGGAAGCCGAAGTTTTATAAAATGAATGATAAATGCAAGGATATAAAAAAAGAATACAAAAAAAGTTTAACTCTTTAATATGCTTCCCAAAGATTTCTTATTCAAGATACTGCATAGGAAAACTCTAGCAAAAACCATAGACAGTTTTGAAATGTTTCGCTAACACTAAAGACAGAAAAAAAAACCACGTATTTTGTAAAAGAATTTGGCACTATATTTCTGTACACTACTTTCAATTTTTTTGACTGTGAGGAATGTGAGTCCGTTGTGATTGATGAGAAAAATGTAGAATGAAATATAATCCAAATGAGCTCATATATTATACATGTAATAAATCCTCTACTCTGAAAATGAAAGAAGAGGTTTTTACATTTATGAACATTAAAAAAATCAGGATTCCTCCCTCCAAGGTAAATCCTAATTCATATTTAAAGGCTATTAATTTGAATAAATTTGAGGGTTTTAGTTACCTTGGAGTGTCTTGATTTGCCCTCAACATATAGATGTTTAATAAAATCAAGTATAAGATAGCCTAGTATAATCATTACTAATTATGATGGATAAGGAAGAATTCAGGAAAGTGTTGGAAATTGAGCTGACCCTTAGAGAATTCAGGAGCTGAATTAGAAAAGAAAAAAACGGTGATGGGGGAGTATGTTGACATATTTTCTGAGAACTATTTTGTCCACAGAGCTTTTGTTTTGGTTAACTGGGTTTTGACCTCAGTCTATCTATAGTCACATGGGTGGCTGAAAATAGTGTACTATCAAATTTCCCAAACAGCCAGTTGGAATTCTTTTTATTCAAGTATAATTAACATATAGTGTTATATTAATTTCAGATATAAACATATTGATTCAACAATTCTATACAATACTCAGTGCTCATGAAGATGCGTATACTCTTAATCTCCTTCATCTGTTTCACCCATGTCCCTGCCCACCTCCCCTATAGCAACAAGTTCGTTCTCTATATTTAAAAGTTTATTTTTGTTTTCCCTTTTTTCCTTTGTTCCTTTGTTTTATTTTTTATTTATTTTTAATTTCTATTTTAATTACAGTTAATTAACATACAGTGTTATATTAGTTTCAGGTGTGCATTGTAGTGATTCAGTACTTGCATGCAACACCAGATGCTCATCATGACAAATGTACTCCTTAATCCCCATCATCTGTTTAACCCTTTCCCCCTACCCACCTCCCCTCTGGTAACCATCAGTTTGTTCTCTATAGTTAAGGGTCTGTTTCTTGGTTTCTCTCTCTCTCTCTTTTTTAAAGTTTATTTTATTTATTTTGAAAGAGAGAGCGAGAGAGCAAGTGGGGGAGGGGCAGAGAGGAAAGGAGAGAGAGAATCCCAAGCAGGCTCCGTGTGCTGTCAGCATAGAGCCCAACACTGGGGTCAGTCTCACTGGCCATGAGACCATAACCTGAGCCAAAACCAAGAGTTGTATGCTTAACCAACTGAGCCACTCAGGTGCCCCATCTCTCTTTTTTCCCTGGGGTTATTTGTTTTGTTTCTTAAGTTTCACATATGAGTGAAATAATAAGGTCTTTGTCTTTCTCTGACTCTTTTCTTAGCATTATACTCTCTAGCTCCATTCATGTTTTTGCAAATGGCAAGAGCTCATTATTTTTTAAGGCTGAAAATAGTATTCCATTGTATACATATACCACTTCTTTACCCATTCATCTATGGAGGGACACTTGGGTTGCTTCCATATCTTGGCTATTAGAGATACTGTTACTATAAACACAGAGGTGTATACATCTTTTTGAATTAATATTTTCATTTTCTTTGGTTAAATAACCAGTGGTGGAATTACTGGATCATATGGTAATTCTATTTTTAGTTTCTTGAGAAACCTCTATACTGTTTTTCACAGTGGCTGCACCATGTTGCGTTCCCACCAACATTGAATGGTGATGCCTTTTTATCCAAATTCTCACCAACATTTGTTGTTTCTTATGTTTTTAGCCATTCTGAAAGACATATGGTGACATCTCATTGTGGTTGATTTGTATTATCCCGATGATGAGTGATGTTGAGCATCTTTCAAGTGTATGCTGGCCATTTGTATGTCTTCTTTGGAAAAATATCTAATTCATGTGCTTTTCTCATTTCTGAATTGGATTATTTATGGGCTTGGTGTTGAGTTGTACAAGTTCTTCATATATTTTGGATATGAACCACTTACCAGATGTATCACTTGCAAATATCTTTTCCATTCAGTAGGTAGTCTTTTTCTTTTGCTGATGGTTTCCTTCACTGTTCAGAAGCCTTTTATTTTGATGCTGTCCCAATGGTTTAATTTTACTTTTGTTTAACTTCCCAAAAGGGACATACCTAGAAAAATGTTTGTACTGCTGATGTCAAAGAGATTATTGCCTGTGTTTTCTTCTAGGAACTTTATGGTTTCAGATCTCATATTTAGGTATTTAATCCATTTTGAGTTTATTTTTGTGTATGGTGTAAAAAAGTGGTCCAGTTTTTATATTTTCGGGTGTTTTTTTTTTTTTTTTGGTTTGTTTTTGTTTTTGCATGTTGCTGTCCAGTTTTCCCAACACCGTTTGTGACTGTCTTTTTCTCATTGGATATTATTTCCTGCTTTGTTGAAGATTAATTGACTATATAATTGTTTATTTCTGGGGTCTCTATCCTGTTTTTTTTTTTAACTTTTTTTTTAATGTTTTATTTATTTTTGAGACAGAGACAGAGCATGAACGGGGGCGGGGCAAGAGAGAGGGAGACACAGAATGGGAAGCAGGCTCCAGGCTCTGAGCCATCAGCCCAGAGCCGGACGCGGGCCTCGAACTCACGGACCACGATATCATGACCTGAGCTGAAGTCGGACGCTTAACCGACTGAGCCACCCAGGGTCCCCAAGGTCTCTATTCTGTTATATTGATCTATGTGTTTCTTTTAGTGCTCTTGTCAGTATCATGCTGTTTTGATGACTACAGCTTTGTTGTATATCTTGAAATCTGGGATTGTGATACCTCCAGCTTTGTTCTTCTTTCTCAAAATTACTTTGGCTATTTGGGGTCTTATGTGTTTCCATACAAATTTTAAAATTATTAGTTCTACTTCTGTGAAAAATGCAGTTGGTATTTTGATAGGGATTGCATTAAATCTATGGATTGCTTTGGGTAGTATAGACATTTTAACAATATCTGTTCTCCCAATCCATGGGCATAGAATATCTCTCCATTTGTTTGTGTCATCTTCAGTTTCTTTCATCAGTGTTTTATAGTTTTCAGAGCATAGGTCTTTCACCCCATTGATTAAATTTATTCCTAGGTATTTTATTCTTTTTGTTACAATTGTAAATGGGACTTTTTTTTTTAATTGCTCTTTCTGCTACTTCATTCTTAGTGTATAAAAATGCAACAGATTTCTGTATATTAATTTTGTATCCTGTAACTTTACTGAATTAATTTGCCAATTTTAATAGTTTTGGGGTGGAGTCTTTAGGGTTTTATATATATATATATATATATATATATATATATATATATATTATATGATCTGCAAGTAGTGAAAGTTTTACTTCTTCCTTACCAACTGCTTTTTATTTCTTTTTTTTTGTCTGATTGCTGTGATTAGGACTTCCAGTACTATGTTGAATAAAAGTTGTGAGAGTGGACATCCTTGTCTTCCTGATCTTGGAGGAACAGTTTTCAGTTTTTCACCATTCAATCTGATATTAGCTGTGGGTTTTTCATATAAGGCTTTTATTATGTTGAAGTATGTTCTCTCTAAACCTACTGTGTTGAAGTTTTTTTTTTTTTTTAATCATGAATGGATATGGTATTTTGTAAAAAGCTTTTCCTGTATCTATTGAAATGATTGGGTGATTTTTATCATTTGTCTTGTTGATGTGATGTATCACGTTGATTGATTTGCAAATATTGAATCACCTTTGCATCCCTGGAATAAATCCCACTTGATCATGGTGAATGATTTTTTAAAAAATATATTGTTGGATTCAGTTTGTTAATATTTTGTTCAGGATTTTTGTATCTGTGTTAATCAGAAATATTGGTCTATAGTTCTCCTTTTTTTGTATCTGGTTTTGATATCAGGGTCATTCTGGTGTCATAGAATAAATTTGGAAGTTTTCCTTCCTCTTCTATTTTTTGGAGCAGTGTGAAAACAATATTTATTAACTCTTCTTTAAATGTTTGGTAGAATTCAACTGTGAAGCCATCTGGTCTAGGACTTCTGTCTGTTGGCAATTTTTTGATTAATCACTCAATTTCATTAGTCTATTTCAATTTTATATTTCTTCCTGATTCATTTTTGCAAGGTTATGTATTTCTAGGAATTTATCCATTTTTCCTAGGTTGTCCAATTTGTTGACATATAATTTTTATAATATTCTCTTAAAACCTTTTGTATTTCTGTGGTGGTGATTATTATTTCTCCTCTTTTATTTCTTTTTTTTTGTAAGTTTATTTATTTATTTTGAGAGAGAGCGTGCATGCTTGAGTAGAGGAGGGGCAGAGAGAGAGAGAATCCCAAGGAGTCTCTATACTGTCAGTACAGAGCCCAATGTGGGACTCAATCTCATGAACCATGAGATGATTATCTAAGCCAAAATCAAGAGTCAGATGCTTAACTCACTGAGCCACCCAGGCACCCCATCTCTTTCATTTCCAATTTTGTTTGAGTACTTTTTTTAACTTTTATGAATCTGGCTAAAAGTTTATCAATTTTGTTGGTCTACTCAAGAAAGCTGCCCTTGGTTTTATTGATATCTATTGGGCTTTTTTTTTTTTCATTGTTTGTTTGTTTCTATTTTAATCTTTATTATTTTCTTCCTTCTATTGGTTTTGGGCTTTGTTTATTCTTTTTCTAGTTCCTTTTGGCATAAGTTTAAGCTGTTTGAGATTTTTCCTGCTTTTTAAAAATGTTTTATTTATTTTTGAGAGAGAGAGAGAGAGAGTGAGAGCATGGGAGGGGCAGAGAGAGAAGGAGACACAGAATCCAAAGCAGGCTCTAGGCTCTGAGCTGTGAGCTGTGAGCTGTGAGCTGTGAGCTGTGAGCTGTGAGCTCAGAGCCCGATGTGGGGCTTGAACTCATGAACCATGAGATCATGATCTGAGCTGAAGTCAGATGCTTAACTGCCTGAGCCATCCAGGTTCCCCTATAATCTTCCCTCTTAAAACAGTTTTTGCTGCATCCAAATATTTTGGATCATGTGTTTTCATTTTCATTTGTCTCATGTATTTTATTATTTATTCTTTGATTTCTTGGTTGGCCCATTTATTATTTAGTGGCATGTTATTTAACCTCCTTGTCTTTGCATTCTTTCCAGATTTTTTTCTTGTGTTTGATTTTTAGTTTCCATGCCATTGTGGTCAGAAAAGATGCATGATATGATTACAACCTTTTTGGATTTGTTGGACTTGTTTTGTGGCCTAACATGTGGTCTATTCTGGAAAATGTTCCATGTGCACTTGAAAATAATATATATTCTGTTGTCTTTGGATGGAATGTTCTGAGTATGTCTGTTAGGTCTATCTGGTCCAATGTGTCATTCAAACCCACTATTTCCTTATTGATTTTATGTGTGGATGAAATATCCATTGATCTAGTGGGATGTTAATGTTCCCTACCATTATTGTTTTGCTATCAATTTCTTCCTTGGTAATGCCTATTAATACTTGTTTTATGTATTTGGATGCTTTCATGTTCGGTGCATATTTACAATTATTATAACTTCTTGTTGAATTGTCACTTTTATGATTTTGTAGTATTTTTTGTGTCTTGTTACAGTGTTTGTTCAAAGTCTGTTTCATCCAATGTAAGTATTGGTACCTAGCTTTCTTTTTGCTTTCATTTGCATAATAAATGTTTTCCATCCCTTCACTTTTAATCAGCATGTTCCTGTATCTTTATTTTTTGCATATATATTAGAGGTTTTTGATTTATGGTTACCATGACGTTTATATGTAACATCCTATGCATATAGCAGCCTACTTCAGGATGATGATCGCTTAAGTCTGAACCCATTCTAAAAGCACTAAATTTTTACTCCCCCTCCCACCATATTTTATGTATATGATGTCATACCTTACATCCTTTTATTTTGTGAATCCCTTGACTGATTTTTATAGATACAATTGATTTTACTGCTTTTGTGCTTTAATCTCTGTACTGGTTTTATACACGATTAATCAACACATTTATTATGTTTTTTTAAATATTTTTTTATTTTTTATTTTTATTTTTTATTTTTAAATATAAAATTTATTGTCAAAATGGTTTCCATACAACATCCAGTGCTCATTCCAACAGGTGCCTTCCTCAATACCTATCACCCACCCTTCCCTCTCTCCCACCCCCCATCAACCCTCAGTTTGTTCTCAGTTTTTCAGGGTCTCTTATGTTTTGGCTCCCTCCCTCTCTAACCTTTTTTATTCCTTCCCCTCTTTCATGGTCTTCTGTTAGGTTTCTCAGGATCCACATAAGAGTGAAAACATATGGTATCTGTCTTTCTCTGTATGACTTATTTCATTTAGCATAACACTCTCCAGTTCCATCCACGTTGCTACAAAGGGCCATATTTCATTCTTTCTCATTGCCACGTACTACTCCATTGTGTATATAAACCACAATTTCTTTATCCGTTCATCAGTTGATGGACATTTGGGCTCTTTCCATCATTTGGCTATTGTTGAGAGTGCTACTATAAGCATTGGGGTACAAGTGCCCTTGTGCATCAGTACTCCTGTATCCCTTGGGTAAATTCCTAGCAGTGCTATTGCTGGGCCATAGGGTACATCTATTTTTAATTTTTTTGAAGAAGCTCCACACTGTTTTCCAGAGCGGCTGCACCAGTTTGCATTCCCACCAACAGTGCAAGAGGGTTCCCGTTTCTCCACATCCTCTCCAGCATCTATAGTGCCTGATTTGTTCATTTTAGCCACTCTGAAATTTGTGAGGTGATATCTGAGTGTGGTTTTGATTTGTATTTCCCTGATGAGGAGCAATGTTGAGCATCTTTTCATGTGCCTGTTGGCCATCTGGATGCCTTCTGCAGAGAAGTGTCTATTCATGTTTTCTGCCCATTTCTTCACTGGGTTATTTGTTTTTTGGGTGTGGAGTTTGATGAGCTCTTTATAGATTTTGGATACTAGCCCTTTGTCCAATATGTCATTTGCAAATATCATTTCCCATTCCGTTGGTTGCCTTTTAGTTTTGTTGATTGTTTCCTTTGCTGTGCAGAAGCTTTTTATCTTCATGAGGTCCCAATAGTTCATTTTTGCTTTTATTTATTTATTTATTTATTATTTTTTTTTTTTAATTTTTTTTTTTTAACATTTATTTATTTTTGAGACAGAGAGAGACAGAGCGTGAACGGGGGAGGGGCAGAGAGAGAGGGAGACACAGAATCAGAAGCAGGCTCCAGGCTCTGAGCCATCAGCCCAGAGCCTGACGCGGGGCTCGAACTCACGGACCGCGAGATCGTGACCTGAACCGAAGTCGGACGCTCAACTGACTGAGCCACCCAGGCGCCCCCATTTTTGCTTTTAATTCCCTTGACTTTGGGGATGTGTCAAGTAAGAAATTGCTGCGGCTAAGGTCAGAGAGGTCTTTTCCTGCTTTCTCCTCTAGGGTTTTTATGGTTTCCTGTCTCACATTCAGGTCCTTGATCCATTTTGAGTTTATTTTTGTGAATGGTGTGAGAAAGTGGTCTAGTTTCATTCTTCCGCATGTTGCTGTCCAGTTCTCCCATCACCATTTTTTAAAGAGACTATCTTTTTTTTCCATTGGATATTCTTTCCTGCTTTGTCAAAGATGAGTTGGCCATACTTTTGTGGGTCTAGTTCTGGGGTTTCTATTCTATTCCATTGGTTTATGTGTCTGTTTTTGTGCCAATACCATGCTGTCTTGATGATGACAGCTTTGTAGTAGACGCTGAAGTCTGGGATTGTGATGCCTCCTGCTTTGGTCTTCTTCAAAATTACTTTGGCTATTCGGGGCCTTTTGTGGTTCCATATGAATTTTAGGATTGCTTGTTCTAGCTTTGAGAAGAATGCTGGTGCAATTTTGATTGGGATTGCATTGAATGTGTAGATAGCTTTGGGTAGTATTGACATTTTAACAATATTTATTCTTCCATTACATGAGTATGGGATGTTTTTCCATTTCTTTATATCTTCTTCAATTTCCTTCATAAGCTTTCTATAGTTTTCAGCACATAGATCTTTTACATCTTTAGTTAGATTTATTCCTAGGTATTTTAAGCTTGTTGGTGCCAATGTGAATGGGATCAGTTTCTTTATTTGTCTTTCTGTTGCTTCATTATTAGTGTATAAGAATGCAACTGATTTCTGTACTTTGATTTTGTATCCTGCAACTTTGCTGAATTCATGTATCAGTTCTAGCAGACTTTTGGTAGAGTCTGTCGGATTTTCCATGTATAATATCATGTCATCTGCAAAAAGTGAAAGCTTGACTTCATCTTTGCCAATTTTGATGTCTTTGATTTCCTTTTGTTGTCTGATTGCTGATGCTAGCACTTCCAAAACTATGTTAAACAACAGCGGTGAGAGTGGGCATTCCTGTCGTGTTCCTGATCTCAGGGGGAAAGCTCTCAGTTTTTCCCCATTGAGGATTATAGTAGCTGTGGGCTTTTCATAAATCGCTTTTATGATGTTTAAGTATGTTCCTTCTATCCCGACTTTCTCGAGGGTTTTTATTAAGAAAGGATGCTGAATTTTGTCAAATGCTTTTTCTGCATCGATTGACAAGATCATATGGTTCTTATCTTTTCTTTTATTAATGTGATGTATCACGTTGATTGATTTGCGAATGTTGAACCAGCCCTGCATCCCAGGAATGAATCCCACTTGATCATGGTGAATAATTCTTTTTATATGCTGTTGAATTCGATTTGCTAGTATCTTATTGAGAATTTTTGCATCCATATTCATCAGGGATATTGGCCTATAGTTCTCTTTTTTTACCTGGTCTCTATCTGGTTTAGGAATCAAAGTAATACTGGCTTCATAGAATGAGTCTGGAAGTTTTCCTTCCCTTTCTATTTTTTGGAACAGCTTGAGAAGGATAGGTATTACCTCTGCTTTAAATGTCTGGTAGAATTCCCCAGGGAAGCCATCTGGTCCTGGACTCTTATTTGTTGGGAGTTTTTGATAACTGATTCAATTTATTTGCTGGTTATGGGTGTGTTCAAGCTTTCTATTTACTCCTGATTGAGTTTTGGAAGTGTGTGGGTGTTCAGGAATTTGTCGATTTCTTCCAGGTTGTCCAGTTTCTTGGCATATAATTTTTCATAGTATTCCCTATAATTGCTTGTATTTCTGAGGGATTGGTTGTAATAATTCCATTTTCATTCATGATTTTATCTATTTGGTTCATCTCCCTTTTCTTTTTGAGAAGCCTGGCTAGAGATTTATCAATTTTGTTTCTTTTTTCAAAAAACCAACTCTTGGTGTCATTGATCTGCTCTACCGTTTTTTTAGATTCTATATTGTTTATTTCTGCTCTGATCTTTATTATTTCTCTTCTTCTGCACGGTTTTGGGTGTCTTTGCTGTCCTGCTTCTATTTCCTTTAGGTGTGCTGTTAGGTTTTGTATTTGAGATTTTTCTTGTTTCTTGAGATAGGCCTGGATTGCAATGTATTTTCCTCTCAGGACTTCCTTCGCTGCATCCCAAAGCATTTGGATTGTTGTATTTTCATTTTTGTTTGTTTCCATATATTTTTTAATTTCTTCTCTAATTGCCTGGTTGATCCATTCATTCTTTAGTAGGGTTTTTTTAACCTCCATGCTTTTGGAGGTTTTCCAGACTTTTTCCTGTCGTTGATTTTAAGCTTCATAGCATTGTGGTCTGAAAGTATGCATGGTATGATTTCAATTCTTGTATACTTATTAAGGACTGTTTTGTGACCCAGTATATGATCTATCTTGGAGAATGTTCCATGTGCACTCGAGAAGAAAGCATATTCTTTTGCTTTGGGATGCAGAGTTCTAAATATATCTGTCAAGTCCATCTGATCCAATGTATCATTCTGGGCCCTTGTTTCTTTATTGACTGTGTGTCTAGATGATCTATCCATTGTGGTAAGTGGGGTGTTAAAGTCCCCTGCAATTACCACATTCTTGTCAATAAGGCTGCTTATGTTTGTGAGTAATTGTTTTATATATTTGGGGGCTCCCATATTCGGCGCATAGACATTTATAATTGTTAGTTCTTGATGGATAGACACTGTAATTATTATATAATGCCCTTGTTCATCTCTTGTTACAGCCTTTAATTTAAAGTCTAATTTGTCTGATATAAGTTTGGCTACTCCAGCTTTGTTTTGACTTCCAGTAGCATGATAAATAGTTCTCCATCCCCTAACTTTCAATCTGAAGGTGTCCTCGGTTCTAAAATGAGTCTCTTGTAGACAGCAAATAGGTGGGTCTTGGTTTTTTTCCATTCTGATACCCTATGTCTTTTGGTTTGCACATTTAGTCCATTTACATTCAGTGTTATTATAGAAAGATATGGGTTTAGAGTCATTGTGTTGTCTGTAGGTTTCATGCTTGTAGTAATGTCTCTCGCACTTTGTCTCACAGGAAATCCCTTAGGGTCTCTTGTAGGGCTGGTTTAGTGGTGATGAATTCCTTCAGTTTTTGTTTGCTTGGGAAGACCTTTATCTCTCCTTGTATTCTAAATGACAGATTTGCTGGATAGAGGATTCTCAGCTGCATATTTTTTTTCTGTTCATTACATTGAAGATTTCCTGCCATTCCTTTCTGGCCTGCCAAGTTTCAGTAGAGAGATTGGTCAGTAGTCTTACCAGTCGCCCTTTATATGTTAGAGCATGTTTATCCCTAGCTGCTTTCAGAATTTTCTCTTTATCCTTGTATTTTGCCAGTTTCACTATGATACGTTGTGCTGAAGATCGATTCAAGTTACGTCTGAAGGGAGTTCTCTGTGCCTCTTGGATTTCAATGCCTTTTTCCTTCTCCAGATCAGGGAAGTTCTCCGCTATTATTTCCTCAAGTACACCTTTGGCACTTTCCCTCTCTCTTCCTCCTCTGGAATACCAATTATGCGTAGATTATTTCTCTTTAGTGTATCACTTAGTTCTCTAATTTTCCCCTCATACTCCTGGATTTTTTTTTATCTCTCTTTTTCTCAGCTTCTTCTTTTTCCATAATGTTATCTTCTAGTTCACCTATTCTTTCCTCTGCCTCTTCAATCCGACCAATCAATGGTCATCTCCATTTTATTTTGCAGCTCATGAATAGCATTTTGTAACTCCTCCTGGGTATTCCTTAGTCAGTCCCTTGATCTCTGTAGCAATAGATTCTCTGCTGTCCTTTATACTGTTTTAAAGCCCAGCGATTAATTTTATGACTATTATTCTAAATTCACTTTCTGTTATATTGTTTAAATCGTTTTTGATCAGTTCGTTAGCTGTCGTTATTTCCTGGAGGGTTTTTTTTTGAGGGGAATTCATCTGTTTTGTCAATTTGGATAGTCCCTGGAGTGGTGCGGAACTGCAGGGCACTGCCCCTGTGCTGTCTTGAATAACTTGCGTTGGTGGGTGAAGCTGCAGTCAGACCTGAAATCTGCCCCCATCCCACTGCTGGGGCCACAGTTTGACTGGTGTGTGCCTTCTCTTCCCCTCTCCTACGGGCGGGATTCACTTGGGATGGCGTGGCCCATCTGGGCTACTTGCACACTGCCAGGCTTGTGGTGCTGGGGATCTGGTGTATTAGCTGGGGTGGATCCGCAAGTTGCACAGGGGCGGGAGGGACAGGCTCAGCTCACTTTTCCTTTGGAGATCTGCTTTGGGAGGGGCCCTGCGGCAGCGGGATGGAGTTAGACCCATCGGAGGGATGGATCTGCAGAAGCACAGCATTGGGTGTTTGCGGGGTGCAAGCATATTCCCTGACAGGAACTGGTTCCCTTTGGGATTTGGCTGGGGGATGGGCGAGGGAGATGGTGCTGGTGAGCGCCTTTGTTCCCCACCAAGCCACGCTGTCTGCGGCTCAACAACTCTCCCTCCCATTGTCCTCCAGCCCTCCCGCTCTCCGAGCAAAGCTGTTAACTTATAACCTTCCAGATGTTAAGTCCCACTTGCTGTCAGAACACACTCCATCTGGCCCCTCCGCTTTTGCAAGCCAGACTCGGGGGCTCTGCTTGGCTGGCAGGCCACCCCTCCGCCCCGGCTCCCTCCCGCCAGCCCGTGGAGCGCGCACTGCCTCTCTGCCCTTCCTACCCTTTTCTGTGGGCCTCTCGTCCACGCTTGGCTCCAGAGAATCTGTTCTGCCAGTCTTCTGGTAGTTTTCTGGGTTATTTAGGCAGGTGTGTGTGGAATCTAAGTGGTCCGCAGGATGCGGTGAGCCCAGCGTACTCTTACACCGCCATCTTCCCCTAGCACATTTGTTCTTGGAGAAGTCTTCTAAAGATCCTTGTCCCTTCAGGGCATATTCTGAGATTAATAAGTCTTCTTCATGTATATGTTTTTCAAACTGCTCCTCTTTGCTGTGTTTCAGTTGGGTTATTTGTTATGCTTGTCCTTTAAGGGTGAGGACTCAGTTTGCTATCTTCTGCGAGCTCTCCTAGAGCTGAAGCCACTGATTTTTAAAGTTCCTGGTGTTAAGCCCCTTTGATTGTAAAAACTCATGAAATTATGCCCCTGTAATTTCCAAAGCCAAATGTTATGAGGACTCATCTTATCAGTGCACATCCCTTATGTCTGCGGTGCCTGGTATGAAGTCTGTTCCTCTTCCTTCTCCATGCTTGTGGTGTCCCTCCCATGTGTGGTTACTCTCACAGGTTAGTTTTGTCCTCTACTGGGTCCCTGCTCATCCTGCCATTTTTGATGTGGTCTTCTTTCTATGATTTACTGTGGAAAATCTGTTCTTCCAGTCTTTTGGTTTATTTTCTGAGTTAGTTACATTGATACGGCTGTTACTTATGTGTATCCATGGGACAAGGTGAGCTTAGGATCCTCCTAGTTAGTCCGCCATTACCCCTCAACTGGCATTTTTTACTTTTGTTTTGTTTTTTTTTTTTAAATATGAAATTTATTGTCAAATTGGTTTCCATACAACACCCAGTGCTCATCCCAACAGGTGCCCTCCTCAATTCCCCTCACCCACCCTCCCTTCCACCCCCCATCAACCCTCAGTTTGTTCTCAGTTTTTAAGTCTCTTATGTTTTTATTTATTTATTTATTTATTTATTTTTTAATATATGAAATTTACTGTCAAATTGGTTTCCATACAACACCCAGTGCTCATCCCAAAAGGTGCCCTCCTCAATACCCATCACCCACCCTACCCTCCCTCCCACCCCCCATCAACCCTCAGTTTGTTCTCAGTTTTTAACAGTCTCTTATGCTTTGGCTCTCTCCCACTCTAACCTCTTTTTTTTTTTTTTTCCTTCCCCTCCCCCATGGGTTTCTGTTACGTTTCTCAGGATCCACATAAGAGTGAAACCATATGGTATCTGTCTTTCTCTGTATGGCTTATTTCACTTAGCATCACACTCTCCAGTTCCATCCATGTTGCTACAAAAGGCCATATTTCATTTTTTCTCATTGCCACGTAGTATTCCATTGTGTATATAAACCACAATTTCTTTATCCATTCATCAGTTGATGGACATTTAGGCTCTTTCCATAATTTGGCTATTGTTGAGAGTGCTGCTATAAACATTGGGGTACAAGTGCCCCTATGCATCAGCACTCCTGTATCCCTTGGGTAAATTCCTAGCAGTGCTATTGCTGGGTAATAGGGTAGGTCTATTTTTAATTTTCTGAGGAACCTCCACACTGCTTTCCAGAGCAGCTGCACCAATTTGCATTCCCACCAACAGTGCAAGAGGGTTCCCGTTTCTCCACATCCTCTCCAGCATCTATAGTCTCCCGATTTCTTCATTTTGGCCACTCTGACTGGCGTGAGGTGATATCTGAGTGTGGTATTGATTTGTATTTCCCTGATAAGGAGCGACGTTGAACATCTTTTCATGTGCCTGTTGGCCATCCGGATGTCTTCTTTAGAGAAGTGTCTATTCATGTTTTCTGCCCATTTCTTCACTGGGTTATTTGTTTTTTGGGTGTGGAGTTTGATGAGCTCTTTATAGATTTTGGATACTAGCCCTTTGTCCAATATGTCATTTGCAAATATCTTTTCCCATTCCGTTGGTTGCCTTTTAGTTTTGTTGGTTGTTTCCTTTGCTGTGCAGAAGCTTTTTATCTTCATGAGATCCCAGTAATTCACTTTTGCTTTTAATTCCCTTGCCTTTGGGGATGTGCCGAGTAAGAGGTTGCTACGGCTGAGGTCAGAGAGGTCTTTTCCTGCTTTCTCCTCTAAGGTTTTGATGGTTTCCTGTCTCACATTCAGGTCCTTTATCCATTTTGAGTTTATTTTTGTGAATGGTGTGAGAAAGTGGTCTAGTTTCAACCTTCTGCATGTTGCTGTCCAGTTCTCCCAGCACCATTTGTTAAAGAGACTGTCTTTTTTCCATTGGATGTTCTTTCCTGCTTTGCCAAAGATTAGTTGGCCATACATTTGTGGGTCTAGTTCTGGGGTTTCTATTCTATTCCATTGGTCTATGTGTCTGTTTTTATGCCAATACCATGCTGTCTTGATGATGACAGCTTTGTAGTAGAGGCTAAAGTCTGACTCACTCATTCTTTAGTAGGGTGTTCTTTAACCTCCATGCTTTTGGAGGTTTTCCAGACTTTTTCCTGTGGTTGATTTCAAGCTTCATAGCATTGTGGTCTGAAAGTATGCATGGTATAATTTCAATTCTTGTAAACTTATGAAGGGCTGTTCTGTGACCCAGTATATGATCTATCTTGGAGAATGTTCCATGTGCACTCGAGAAGAAAGTATATTCTGTTGCTTTGGGATGCAGAGTTCTAAATATATCTGTCAAGTCCATCTGATCCAATGTATCATTCAGGGCCCTTGTTTCTTTATTGACCATGTGTCTAGAAGATCTATCCATTTCTGTAAGTGGAGTGTTAAAGTCCCCTGCAATGACCACATTCTTATCAATAAGGTTGCTTATGTTTATGAGTAATTGTTTTATATATTTGGGGGCTCCGGTATTCAGCGCATAGACATTTATAACTGTTAGCTCTTCCTGATGGATAGACCCTGTGAATATTATATAATGCCCTTCTTCATCTCTTGTTACAGCCTTTAATTTAAAGTCTAGTTTGTCTGATATAAGTATGGCTACTCCAGCTTTCTTTTGGCTTCCAGTAGCATGATAAATAGTTCTCCATCCCCTCACTCTCAATCTAAAGGTGTCCTCAGGTCTAAAATGAGTCCCTTGTAGACAGAAAATAGATGGGTTTTGTTTTTTTATCCATTCTGATACCCTATGTCTTTTGGTTGGCGCATTTAATCCATTTACATTCAGTGTTATTATAGAAAGATACGGGTTTAGAGTCATTGTGTTGTCTGTATGTTTTATGTTTGTAGTGATGTCTCTGGTACTTTGTCTCACAGGATCCCCCTTGGGATCTCTTGTAGGGCTGGTTTCGTGGTGACAAATTCCTTCAGTTTTTTCAGTTTTTGTTTGTTTGGGAAGACCTTTATCTCTCCTTCTATTCTAAATGACAGACTTGCTGGATAAAGGATTCTCGGCTGGATATTTTTTCTGTTTAGCACACTGAAGATATCGTGCCAAGCCTTTCTGGCCTGCCACGTTTCAAAGGAGAGATCAGTCACGAGTCTTATAGGTCTCCCTTTATATGTGAGGGCACGTTTATCCCTTGCTACTTTCAGAATTTTCTCTTTATCCTTGTATTTTGCCAGTTTCACTATGATATGTCGTGCAGAAGATCGATTCAAGTTACGTCTGAAGGGAGTTCTCTGTGCCTCTTGGATTTCAATGCCTTTTTCCTTCCCCAGTTCAGGGAAGTTCTCAGCTATAATTTCTTCAAGTACCCCTTCAGCACCTTTCCCTCTCTCTTCCTCCTCTGGGGTACCAATTATGCGTATATTATTTCTTTTTAGTGTATCACTTAGTTCTCTAATTTTCCCCTCATACTCCTGGATTTTTTTAATCTCTCTTTCTCTCAGCTTCCTCTTTTTCCATAACTTTATCTTCTAGTTCACCTATTCTCTCCTCTGCGTCTTCAATCCGAGCTGTCGTCGTTTCCATTTTGTTTTGCATTTCGTTTAAAGCACTTTTCAGCTCCTCGTGACTGTTCCTTAGTCCCTTGATCTCTGTGGCAAGAGATTCTCTGCTGTCCTGTATACTGTTTTCAAGCCCAGCGATTAATTTTATGACTATTATTCTAAATTCACTTTCTGTTATATTATTTAAATCCTTTTTGATCAGTTCATTAGCTGTTGTTATTTCCTGGAGATTCTTCTGAGGGGAATTCTTTCGTTTGGTCATTTTGGATAGTCCCTGGAGTGGTGAGGACCTGCAGGGCACTTCCCCTGTGCTGTGGTGTATAACTGGAGTTGGTGGGCGGGGCCGCAGTCCGACCTGATGTCTGCCCCCAGCCCACTGCTGGGGCCACAGTCAGACTGGTGTGTGCCTTCTCTTCCCCTCTCCTAGGGGCGGGAATCACTGTGGGGTGGCGTGGCCCGTCTGGGCTACTTGCACACTGCCAGGCTTGTGGTGCTGGGGATCTGGTGTATTACCTGGGGTGGGTAGGCAAGGTGCATGGGGGCAGGAGGGGCAGGCTTAGTTAGCTTCTCCTTAGGTGATCCACTTCAGGAGTGGCCCTGTGGCAGCAGGAGGGAGTCAGATCCGCTGCTGGAGGTTTGGGACCTGCTGGGTGTTTGCGTGGAGCGAGCAAGTTCCCTGGCAGGAACTGGTTCCCTTTGGGATTTTGGCTGGGGGATGGGCGGGGGAGATGGCGCTGGCGAGCGCCTTTGTTCCCCGCCAAGCTCAGCTCTGTAGTCGCGGGGCTCAGCAGCTCTCCCTCCCTTTGTCCTCCAGCCTTCCCGCTTTCCGAGCAGAGCTGTTAACTTATGACCTCCCAGACGCTAAGTCGAGCTTGCTGTCGGAACACAGTTCGTCTGGCCCCTCTGCTTTTGCCAGCCAGTCTCGGGGGCTCTGCTTGGCCGGCGGGCCGCCCCTCCACCCCGGCTCCCTCCCGCCAGTCCGTGGAGCGCGCACCGCCTCGCTGCCCTTTCTACCCTCTTCCGTGGGCCTCTCGTCTGCGCTTGGCTCCGGAGCTTGGCTCCGGAGACTCCGTTCTGCTAATCCTCTGGCGGTTTTCTGGGTTCTTTAGGCAGGTGTAGGTGGAATCTAAGTGATCAGCAGGACACGCGGTGAGCCTAGCGTCCTCCTACGCCGCCATCTTCCTTCCGGCATTTTTTACTTTTGAATGAGTCAAATGATAAAAGAGACTAAGGGCTATCTTATATTTTTCCAAGATACCTGATCATTTCGTGATGAGGCTATTTGAATAGTCTGCTGAATCTTGACTCATCACATTAACTAAAGCAGCCTCAAATTTATTATAGGGAAGTTAAGTCAATTCTATAAGTCAAATATTCTCATAAATTATTTTCATTTTAGACTAATTATTTGTGAAGATCAAAATCTTTCAAAGAGTTGCATGTATTGTTTTCTGTGTTTTGTGGGAAATTACCAGTTGTTTTAAAGCTTTGGCCATTTAGAGGAAATCAATTCTGTCTCTGTCAAAATATCATTTAAGTTATCCCCTGACCGGATGTTTTGTGGGCATCAATGAAGAATTTTTTTTAAATATTTATTTAATTTTGTGAGACGGAGAGAGACAGAGCATGAGCAGGGATGGAGCAGAGAGGGAGAGAGACACAGAATCCCTCTCAGGCTCCAGGATCTGAGCTGTCAGCACAGAGCCCGATGAGGAGCTTGAACCCACAAACCACAAGATCATGACCTGAGCTTAAGTTGGATGTTTAACCGGCTGAGATACCCAGGCACCCCAGAACAGCATTATTTCTTTTCAAGTATTATGACTGATGAATATTTCACACAATGGGTTATTTTCAAGTTTGAGAGGACATCAAATAAAATAATATCAACTTATAATAATGATAATTACCATTTTTTGCCACATTTCATTCAACATAGCCATTCACTGTGATAATGTGAAAGCCTTACAAACTTTAATTTAGCACTCTACATAATTCTGCAAGGAAAATGAGAAAATCAAGGCAGAAGAAGCTCAGTAACTCACCAAAAGTAACACAACTGGCAAGTGAAGAAGTCAGAATTCAAACCTATACCTGTGATCAACCCCTGCATTTTTAATCCCTCCTCCATTAAGTGGGCGTAATTGCTTTCCCAAAGTCATTGGTGTGTTAACCAAACTGGTTTATTACAAGTGACAGAATCTGGCTTAAAATAGCTTACTAAAAGAAAAAAAAAAAAGAAGAAAAAAAATGTGTTGGAAGGGTATAGGGATGATCTATCAAAACTGCTAAAGAAATCACAGTTGTTTCAGAGGTCATGGATTGGAACCAGGATCTGGAAAAAGATAATATCCATTTCTCCTTAATTTCCTGTATTATAGTCAACCCAGAAATTTTATGCATACCATTTTTTTATGTTTGCAAAAATTCTTTGGATAAGCTGCTATTATTTCTTTTGACAGCCATGATAATTAGTACATAATAAGTGAATTGATTTGTCCACGATGGGTGGCTGATTGGTCACAGAGGTAGAATTAGACACCACCCATTCAGCCTCTTATACCATGCTCTGCTAATGTACTTGTGTTTTAAAATGTCTAATTGCAGGGGCACCTGAGTGACTCAGTCAGTTGAGCATCCAACTTCCTTTCAGATCATAATCTTGTGGTTCATGAGTTCAAGCCCCATATTGGGCTCGCTGCTGTCAGCATAGAGCCTGCTTGGGATCTTCTTTCCCCCTGTCTCAGCCCCTCCCCTGCTCATGCTTTAAAATAAATAAGCATGAAATTATTTTATTTATTTATTTTAAGTGTTATATTATTAAATAAATAAGTATTAAAAATAATAAAATAAAATGTCTAATTATAGCAGTGTTCCTATAAGTGTTAAGGCCTTTTTTTTTTTATTTTAGCTATGTAGGCAGGCTACTGGAGATATTAATACTTTTTAAATACTTTTTAAATACTAATACTTTTTGATATTTGAAGTTCTCATATCCTTCAGATATTTTTATGAATATTGTCCAAGTGAAACACAGGAAAAATAGATAGCCAGTCAATCTACATCTTATTTAAAGTGTTTGGCACTATACTATCATGTTAAATGAAAGGTTACCTTTACTAGTAAGATTTAATTAATTTCTTTTTAGAAAAATTTCATTAAAATACTTTTAAAACAGATAGGAATTTTTGAATGTAGCATTTGATTTGTAGCTGATATATGTACAGTGAGAAAAAGGTTCTTTTGATAAAAATTATTCAGTATTCTTTTCTTAAACTTAACCTTATGTCTACTTGATAAGAAAATAAAAGTGAAGCTATTGATTAGTTTCTGTTATACTTAAAACAAATTTTATCTTTTGCTATGTAAGTAATTTAAAAAAGACAGGTTTTCAAACTAGATTTCTTAGCCACAAGATGGTGTCCTAACATTAGCAACCAATGGGTTTTGCTTATAAATAGAATTGACTTCACTTGGCAAAAATGTTTCTCAAGTTGAAAATGCCAAGTGCCCATGCATAAAAATAATTACTCCTTAGTCTGTACTCTTGTGGAAAATGTACTTGGGAAAATGTATTGTGAAACTCAATTTGATTAACTCTCTTTGTTGTAGATTTGTATTTATTTACATTAATGCCACACTGGAATACCTAGTTCATTAACTTCTAATTTAGCCAAAACAGAGAGGAAAACTGTTTTCCTTGCACATCACAACAAGTTTTCAAGTGGCACAATAGTTGAACTTTGTGTGGTGTACAATGTATGTCATGAGAAATACACATAAGAATTCAAGATTTTTTATCTTATATTTTATTTCCATAAAGGTTTGGTTTTGAAATCAGAGGTGGTAACATCAGTTTATCTTGAAACTGACTTTTTCAAATTTGAATATGTTAAGTTTTGGATGTTGTTTTTTGAATTGAATTTTTGAATCGAATTTATCTGCTTTCAAACACCAACATTTATTCCAAAGATCCTGAGAAATCTCTGGTCCTAATAATTCTTACTGGTTATCACAGACTTCTGAACACATGTAAGAGACTTTCTAATGTCAAATCCTGTGGGAAAAGAGGTTGGATGCATTCTATGCATTCTAAAGAAGAAATTGTTTCAGATAATACTAAGTACACTAGAACGCCATTTTTTACCCTAGCTTGAAAGAAAGCTAGATTTTCCCTGCAATTGAAAGTGGATTTTTTTAAATGTTTTTATTTTACTTTTGAAAGAGAGCATGAGCCGGGGAGGGGCAGAGAGAGAGGGAGACACAGAATTTGAAGCAGGCTCCAGGCCCTGAGCTGTCAGCACAGAGCCCGACTTGGGGCTTGAACTCACGGACCACGAGATCATGACCTGAGCTGAAGGCTGATGCTTAACTAACTTAGCTACCCAGGTGTCCCGAAAATGGAACTTTTGCTTTGAAAAGATGTTTTCCATTTTTGTGTTATCTTTACATCTACACAGCCATGAGTTGTTAAAAAGAGTGTTTTGGGACCATTCTATATTTTCATCCTGAAAAAGAAAGTTCATATAAAATCACTTAGCTATGTCAGAGGGCAAGAAAGAAATGTATCACAATGATATATATTGGAATCACTTCATAAGTTATTCTCTCCATGAATGGTACACATGTGCATTTTATAGAAATTTCGGAAATAAATCTGACAGTATAAGAAAAAACATAAGGGCGCCTGGGTGATTCAGTTGGTTAAGCGTTTGACTTTGGCTCAGGTCATGATCTCATGGTTTGTGAGTTCCAGCCCTGTATGGGGCTCTGTGCTGACAGGTCAGAGCCAGGAGCCTACTTCAGATTCTGTGTCTCCCTTTCTCTCTGCCCCTCCCCTGCTCACACACACACACTCTCTCTCAAAAATAAACATTAAAAAATTTTAAATAAGAAAAAAAAATATATATATGCACTCTTGAACCTAGTGCTGTCTTTAAAACCTATTCTATGGAAATGAAAATGCCAGTCTGTAAGGTTATATACAGTATACAATAATCTTTACTTTAGCCTTGTTCCTGGAAGCCAAAAATAAAAACAAAATAATTCTGTAACAAGGTAGAGGCCTATCAAAAAATGGATGATTGAATACATTATAGTATGTCTATACTGGTGATATATATGGTGAAATATTATTCATCTCCTAAAAGAATGAACTATTGCTACAAAGCTATACAAATTGGCTAGAGGAATTTATACTATATATTGATGAATGAGAAAATTAAGGGAATTTTAATAAGATCCCATTAAAAAAAACATAACAGAAACTAGACATTCTGACAGGTGTAAGGTGATATTGTAGTTTTGATTTGCATTTCTCTGATGATGAGTGATGTTGAGCATCTTTTCATGCGACTGTTGGCATCTGGATGTCTTCTTTGGAAAGATGTCTCTTTAGGTCCTCTGTCCATTTTTCAGGTTGTTTGTGTGTTTTGGTGTTGAGTTGTATGAGTTCTTTCTGTATTTTGAATATTAACTTCTGATTAGCTTTATCATTTGCAGATAGGGAATGTAGTCAATAATATAGTAATAACTTTGTGTGGTGACAGATAGTAACTACACTTATCACGGTGAATATTTTGTAATGTATATAAATGTCAAATCATTATGTGGTACACCTGAAACTACTATAATACTGTATATCCACTATGCCTCAATTTACATTTTTAATTAAAAAATATTATATATTTACAATAAAAATGTGTGTGTATATATATATGTGTGTGTGTGTGTGTGTGTGTCAATACATGTTTGTACATGATTAATTAGACATGGAAGAAAGCATGGAAGCATTCATGTTTATTTATTTTTTTTTAATTTTTTTTAATGTTTATTTATTTTTGAGACAGAGAGAGACAAAGCATGAACGGGGGAGGGTCAGGGAGAGGGAGACACAGAATCTGAAACAGGCTCCAGGCTCTGAGCTGTCAGCACAGAGCCCGACGCGGGGCTCGAACTCACGCACCGCGAGATCATGACCTGAGCCGAAGTCAGCCGCTTAACCGACTGAGCCACCCAGGCGCCCCTCATGTTAGTTTATTTATATGAGATCCTTCTTGAAGGTTCTTATAGTCAAGTTCCCTGGAGAGCACACTCTGAGATAGAGATTGGCATGCAGGAAGTCTATGTAGAAGTGCTTCTCTGATCCTCCATGGAAGGGAAATGAAGGAAAGCCAGTTAGGCTGGAGGGAGGGAAGGTGGGGTGGTGGACCGTGATACAATCACAGCAATGTCTCAGAGGATCCCAGGGATATTTGGAGCTGGGATGTTCCATCATGGTCATTGCAAACTGGAGTCAGGGGTCTATTTGCCCTACCTTCTCTGTCTGTATTCTCCCTTTCTGCCCTCTTCACTGACTAGTCATTGGGTATGGACTGCCCCCAGTAAGGACGTGTGATCCTGTGGCTGTAGTTCTCATTAACTGAGGCTTAATCCTCAGAGGGGAGGATTCAGCTGTGAGCCATCAACTGTCAACATTCCCACTGCTTTAGTCTTGAAGGGGTAAGGAAATCTAGTTGGCACACCATAACATCCTCTAAAGAACTGGATGACGAATAACATGGTTGAAATGAGGGAGGAGAGTGGAAGAGGTAACATACAAGAAAAGAGAAAAATAATTTTAATAAAAGCATTTAAACAAGTGGTAAACGTGCATCAATATTGCAAGTGCTGTAGTAGTCGCAATGCTATGAAAAATTCATGATGTTTTACCTGGAAGAACCTTCTAAAACCTTTCTTGACCCAATTTTCTGGGTCATCCTAACTTTTCAATGCACCGTATTTTCTTTGACAACATTGAAAGGATAAAAGCTCAGTAAAAGGCGAATTGAGAAGCAAGCTTAAATATTTTATTTTTAGAAGGAGCAAATGGCTGATGAAGGAAGTTACATCATTCTGAACACACCTATTGCAGTATTTTGGCTGTGGTAGCGACATTCTTACTAAGGTGCTGTATTTGGAGAAAACCTTTGTCTCGAGTAAACAGACAAGCATGTTGATAATATACTGTACTGTATTATAGTAAGGCTCTGAACCACTTTAGCTGGACAATACATACACCTTTGTAATCTGACTCATTTACTGAATAGCTATCATATGCTGGGTAGGTTATTAGGCCCTGGGGACTGGAAAGTAAATAGTGATTCAGAGCCTTGCAGGAGAGACAGTTGAAACAAGGAACAGTCACAGGATGACAAAGGTCATGGTATAGACAGAGTGCTGTGGGAACTCCAGGGACAAACCAGGTTGCAGGTTGGTCATGTCAGGGTTTCCCGGAACAGAAAGTTTCTGCATGGTGGGGTTGATATTGGGGCAGGTGAGTAATAAAGAAGAAGATCTGAGTGCAATCAGGGTACATTCAGGTTGCTGTAATTATAGTCCAAAATGTTGTGGTGGAGACTGTAAGGCACATGTTTTGGGATGAAGGCAAGAGTATCAGGAGATCATGCTGGAGAAAGAAGCAAGGACAAGATCATGGAGTCCTGGCAGGCAGTACAGCGCACAATCAAGTAGGATAATTTGAAGAGACTATAATAAAGCAACTATTTACAAAGATGTGGTGAGGGAATGGGGCTAGGGTTGGACATTGCCACCTCAGGTCTAATGCAGCAAGAGTTAGAGGGGTTGTTAGAACTTGAGGACAGAGGGACTGAGTGGAGGGAGCTGCTTTTCTCACAGGAGTCCTGGTTTCTGAGGAGGGATGCAGCAAACGATGGTGACATTGAAAGTAGTCAGTTGGTAAACAGATAGATGCCTTGATGGGACCGCATGGCAGACTAGCCCATTGATGGGTCCTTGTCTGTTTGAATGGAGAAAGACAAGAAGAGCAGAGAGTGGTTCTGGTGGGGCAAACAGAACTCTTCCCTGTGTGGGTGGCAGTTGCAGAATTGAAGAATAAGGAGGAGGTGAGTAGATGTGCAAGGGAAGGAAGTGATTTCCACGCAATCAGAGCAGGGTGGCCAAGATTCTGTGGCAGGAGGGTGAATCTAGAGACTAAAATAATGCCCATGCAGTGAGCATGGAGAGGGAAAAGAGATGAGACATGATGTTATAGAGGTGCCATGAAAGAGACCATACAGGGGCATTCATGCCAAATTAAATAGTTTTGTCTTTACTCCCAAGAACATTGCAATACCGTAGAAGAGTCTGATCATGCATAGCATCATCTGATTTTGTTTTATGGAAATCACTGTCTTATCTGAGAGAAGACTGGGTCAGGGTAAGAAGACAGCTTGGAAGATGGTAACAGTGGTCTGGGTGAGCCATCATGGTGGCCTACACTTGGGTGCCACTGGTGGGAGGCAGAGGGTGAACACGGTCAAGAAATACTTAGGACCTGGGTGATGGTTTAGACATGGAGGCCGAGATAAAAGGAATTGTTAAACATGATTATAAGGTTTCTGACCAGATCGCAAACACTTGGTGAAAAAAAATTCCCTTTTCTTTTCCTGGTAGTCCTTATTCTTCTTTGTATTCCCACTAGCTCTTCACTCAAGTTTTCCTTTATTGTAATGATCATTTCTTCATGTATGCTTGACTACTTTCCCTGTGTTACATGATGAGCTGCTCTCCCTTTCTTACTTGCTAAATCATTATGTTTCACAGATTTTCACCCATGAGTTTCCTCCTCTTAGTTCCTTCACAAAGCATTTCACTTGTTCCTGACTTCCTCCTCTGGATGTGCCCCATGTGAGAATTATAATGGGTGGCAGTAGCATGCTACCAACTAGAAGCTTGATGTCATTAAAATTCCTTCAAGTTTGTGACCTTGAAATTACCCACTTATAGTTCCCATGTATTTCCATCTTGCTTTTGTTATCTTCTTCATAAATAACCCCTGGCTATCAAAGATACATCTTTTGTCCTTTCAAGATTACTAATATAGAGCGTGTAGGCATTTCAAAACACAGAGTACACAGAAATAACATGGTTCATCTTAAAACTGTTAAGTTATTCCTCAAACACATTTTGTATTTGTCTAAAAAGAAAACGTTTGAAACAAGTCTGTCAAACATTTTCCTGTTTCAACACTGGGGAGACTCTCCTGAACTCATGTCAGTAAAGGAGAAAATAAAGGAGCTTCAATTATTTTGTGTGGATCCTGTTCAATTTAAGGAAAATTATCTTTCCCATATGACTGTATGAACCCAAGAGAGAGTGTGTATGCGTGTGTGTGTGTGTGTGTTTGTGTGTGTATCAATAATGATGGAGGAATCTTAACAACCAAGAAATTGAGTTCAGATACTATTGACATTTGTGACATTTTCACTGCCAATTAACATGACTGAAAATGCATCTAATAATTAAGGATGTGACATCATTACATTCTATTAATGACTATAGTTAGATTAATAAATCATTAATTCTTGAAAATTAAGCATTAAGTGCACATTTTCTGGTAGAAAAGAAGCGTGTTCTATTTAACACTTGAGATGAGGGTTTTGCATCCTTTCCTAGGAAGAAGGCAAAATGATAGAGTGGAAAGGCCCATAACCTGAAATTGAAACTTCAGAATCTGAGTCCAGCCTAACCACTGGCTAACAGTGTGACTTACAAGTCTCAGTTTCTTCATAAGTGAGATGGAAAAAGCACCTAGAGTGTAGAGTTGTTGTGAGAAATAAATTAGTTAATGTTTGTAAAGATATTTTATAAATTGTACGCCAAGATGATAATATTACTTGTCATTGAATTTTAAACGGGAACATTGACTCTAATTCTAGTTTCCTTGCCTGCACAATAAATTGATTCCTATATTACTACATGGAATAATTGAGAGATGTTTAATTGGATTGAAGAAATGCCTGACAAATAGAAAAAAAAGCATTTAGAATAATATTCTTTAATTTTTAAAAATGTTTTTATTTATTTTTGAGTGTCAGAGGCAGAATGTGAGCAGGGGAGGCACAGAGAGAGAGGAAGACACAGAATCTGAAGCAGGCTCCAGGCTCCAAGCTGTCAGCACAGAGCCCGATGTGGGACTTGAAATCATGAACTATGAGATCGTGACCTGAGCTTTAGCTGACTGAGCCACACAGGCGCCCCTAGAATGATATTCTTAACAGAGAAATCAGTTTTCTGTTTTACTGAATATACAGATAATTCTTGTTTTGCGTGGTTGGACAAGGCTATAAAACTGACCCCAAGGCCATGCAAAGTGGTCTTAATAATCACTGGGAAAAATTATGATTATTGTGTGACCTTTAACATTGTGTTGTCAAAACAATAAACACTGTCTTACTGTTGGTTGTAAATATAAAGGGAAATTTAAAAAATACTAAGACCAGTATTTAGTACACTGTAATTTAAAACATTAGAAATGCTGAGAAGTAAAGTGTTTTATTTCTTTGAAGAAAATATCACATGTGGTTTCATTAATGTTTGCCTTTTCTTCTAATATAACTTAGCATATGGAGCCACCATCTTTTTTTTTAACGTCTTGATAAATTGCAATTCTTCTCTCAAAATTTGGATTCATTTCCAAAATTTCATCTTTTGCACTTTCAATGTTGTGAAATATCTCCAAGAGTTCTTTTAATGGAAGTCTTTTTTTTTTTTTTCTGGTGTCACTTCTCTGGCATATCTTCATTCATTTCATCATAACCACCCATGGAGATCCATAAATTTAAGAACATCCAATTTCGCTTCTAGCAATATTGTGTTTTTATATTCTTGTTACACTTTCATCTCTGCCCCCTTCTCTCTTTGGATTATCCAATGTTATCACATGTTACCTGGGTTTTTCACTGAGAGACTGGCGGGGAGGCAACACAACTTTAAGCTTTACCATCTGAATGTAAACTGGAAAACAGATGCACAGTGACCGATTGCCATTGGACTTGGAAAGAAGTGACACTATTGGTAACTGATCGTGATGGGCATCTGCTCTTTATATAGTGATTTGTGGGCGAAGGAGTTAGAAGTGAAGTGTGTTCTTGATGCAGTTTATTCAGAGTAAATATACCATGGTAACGGAAATTTGAACCATGTTGCTGGGGGACTGTTGTTATTTAACTAACCATAGTAACTGAAATTCATGCATATTGGGACAATGTGATTCGAGAGCTGCCTGAATATTTGATCAATGGCTAAGGAGAGAGCAAAGCAAACAAATGATTTTGAGAAATGCCTGAGGCTAGATAAAAGAGAAGTATTAGTCCTCCTCCAACTTGTATTTGGATTATTTCTTAATTTAATGAGAGAACACATTATAGAGAAATGTAGCATATGTGCAGTGCTTGGAAGTGAGGAAAATTAATAACAGCTCCTACTTATTCACTATATTTAAATTTTAGGTTTTTTACAAAGGTGATATTTTCAAGTGGTTAAAATTTCAAGATATATGGAAAGCTGTACAATGGAAAGATCTTACTAGAGCCCCTATCCCAGCTTCCAGTTTCTTTTGATTGAGTGCAATTGACATTACCCTTCCAGAAATAGTCTCTGCATATGTAAGCAAACATGTTCACAAATACAAATAATTTTTTCCCCTTTAAAACACCAGTTCTAAGCAACTAATATTTATTGAGCATTTGCTGTATGCCAATGTGCTGAACTTTATATGCATTGTCTTATTTAATCCCCCAATAACCTTTGAGGCAGGCTGTCATTACTGCAAACGAAATTCTGACCCTGAGAGTTTAACTTCTCCCCAAATCATGCAGCTGCTGTGGTGAAGCAGCTATTCTCACCCAGATATTCTGAATTCTCAAGTGCAGGCTCTTAGGCTCCGTGTGTAGGTCATGTAATAGGATTTTAGTAGTCTACAGTCCTTTTATGGTCCTAGAAATTCTTTGTGCTAATTCAGCCTATGATAATATGGTACTCGGGGGGGGGGGTGGTGGTTGAGAGAAACTAAAGTATTTCCAAAAGCATTAGCTCTCTCTATCTATCTCAGGAGATTGTTTGGCCACCATCTGTACTGGGAAATTGGCCAGGTTACTTGGAAGGAGCCCAAACCTGAATGCATGTCTACGATCTGTTCTCCTGGACTGCCAGCCAGCCTCAGTCCTTGGTGGGCATTGGAATTCCGTCTGACACTCAGCAAGTGTGTGTGTGTGTGTGTGTGTGTGTGTGTGTGTGTGTGACTTTGTGCATGTGCGTGCACATACCATATTTGTTCACTTATTCACTTAAAAACAATTATATCTATCAAGAGTCTTAATCTCGCATAATAGAAATATAAAGCTTAGAGAAGGTAACAACATAAGAGCAACAGCCTGTGCACCTTTCTGATTTAATAAAGTGAGTGCTATTTGACAGTCTGTTGTAAGCAGAGACACCGCTGTTGTCAGTTCTGCTTAGCAATCATGCATGTTTTCTAGTCATCTGATTCTTGAATGTATGTCTCGGTGCCCTCTTGGAGGAAGTAGACAGAGTGTCTCATGCAGGAATCTGTGTTCTCCCTTCTCTCCACTACACATGCATCTTACCTTCCTCTCTTACCTTAGAGGTGCTGAATGCTTTCTCTGTTGCCTTTTATCCGAGAGCAGAAAGTTTGAAGGTGAAGTTCACAGTTTTAAAAAGTCAAGCGAACTTTCTTGGCTTCAGGAACTTTGGGTCAAAATTTCAGTAAAAGATGTACACGCACATGCACACACGTACACACACACACACACAGACACTCTGTCCTGAGATATCTTGGCATGGAGGCTAAGTCTTCTCTAAGGAAGCTTTACCCTTTCGAATGAACCATACAAAATCTGATTAACAGTTGAACATGAAAGATGATCATTTTCAAGAGCTGCTACTGTTAGGGGATATATGTTGTCTTTTCCTGCAGGTCTGAGGGCCTGGGATCTTGGCATCACTGAGTGTTTGTGTTCAGGAGTAATACAATCCATCATGACATTTAGGGGTTTGGAGCCATATCTTTCTGTATAGTACATTTTTGTTTAGAAATCTGGCCCCCACTTGGCTCAATTCCAGGAACTTGCTTTTTGATTTGGGAAAGCTTGTCTTGTTTTAAATATCAGACAAAGAGTAAAGATTATATCCCATCTGTAAAATAACTTATATTTATTATTTTTGCAATCATATCTGAGAAATAAGGTTAATTAAAATATTTTGACATAGAGGCAGCTATGTCTCAGTTGATGACATCATTTGCTACTTTATTTAACTAGTTTGAGCTCAGCCAATATAAACTTCCTCGCTTTGCCCTCTTCTTCAAAGTCTATGTCATTTCTTCCCTCCTGTCTGATTCTGGTTTGGGAGGACATATCCTACCAGGCTGTATATACTTAGGCTCTTCTTCTTGTTCCCTGTTCTCTCCTGGAACCTCATTCTATCATTTGCTTCTCAAGTCTCCTTTGTTTCTAGCTCCTTTCCTCATTTTAACACACTCATGGGCACCCTCTACCCTCTTGTACCTTCCATTACTTAAAAAAGAAAAAGTTTCAAAAGAGCCTTCTGTATTCTCCGCCTTGTTTCCCTTGAACCTGGTTTCCATCTCCACCTCTGCTAAAGCCATTTTTCCAAAATAACCACTCACTTACTGATTGCCCACTCTGATGGCCTTTCAACCCATAACCTCATTAGGCTCTGCGGCATTTGATGGAAACTCTCTTGTCTCATGGCTTCCTAGATAAGTGGTTTTTTTTTTTTCTGTCTTGCTATTTTTATGTTCCTTTTCTGTAGCCTATCAAGGGTTCCTTATATAATCTCCCCTAATTATAGAGCTCCTCCAATTTCCCACATTGCTATATTTGGACCCCTCTCCTGTATCTCTCTTTTCTCTCCTCTCTTCTTTGTCGCTTCAGCCTTTTCACATTTGTCGTTTACCATGTTCATAAGGACAACTTCCCAGTTTACTTTTCTGGTACTAATTTTTTGAAAGCTACAGATCAGCACTTCCAACTGGCTTCTGGATATCTTCACGCACTCATTCAAGCTCACAGAGAAGCGACTAAAAGATAAGAACTGCTCTAGAATGTGGAGACAGAAGTGAACAAGACAAAGTCCCTGCCCCACAGAGCTCACATCCTAGTGACCCAAGCAAATAAACACAAGCAAATAAACAATGTGTCAGGTGGTGGTAAGTGCCACAGAGGAAAACAAATCAGATCAGAGGAGTGAGAATGATGGGAAATGTTGTGACTAATTTAGATCGAATAATCAGGAAGGTCTTTGTAAAATGCCCCTTGAACAGAAATCTGAAGGAAATGAGTGTGTGAACCATATTTATATCTAGGGGCAAAGTGTACAAAGAGGCAACGTGACTGGAATATAGTGAGGAAAAATGTCCTCTCTCTCTCTCTCTCTCTCTCTCTCTCTCTCTCTCTCTGTGTGTGTGTGTGTGTGTGTGTGTGTGTGTGTGTGTGTGTGTATCTTTATTTCTACTCTCTGATAATGTGCATAGAGATATCTGTTACAGAGAGAGAAAGAGAGAGTTCTTTGATGTCATTATTTATATATTTATATCTATGTAAAATTTTATAATCTTACCATTTCTTACACTCTTACACACACATTCACACATGTCTTATATATCTATCTCTATCTCTGTATCTATCTATCTACTAATATATATATATATAATATACCTAGAGATGTTATCAGAGGCTCAAATTGTATTGTGGGACATGGTAAGGACCCTGATTTTGACTCCAGATGAGAGCTGAGGCCACTGAAGGGTTTTGAGCTGAGAAGTAACAAGATCTGACTTATACTTACAAAGAAATACTTGCCTGCTTTGTGGAGAAAATGATTCTGTGTGCCCAAGGGGGAAGCAGGTAGACCAGTCAAGAGTAAAGTATAGTAATGCAGGGGCACCTGGGTGGCTCAGTTGGTTAAGCGTCTGACTTCGGCTTAGGTCATGATCTTATGGTCCATGAATTCGAGCCCTGTATCCGGCTCTGTGCTGACAGCCCGGAGCCTGGAGCCTGCTTCGGATTCTGTGTCTCCCTCTCTCTCTGACCTTCCCCTGTTCATGCTCTCTCTCTGTCTCAAAAATAAATAGAAATTAAAAAAAAATTAAAAATAAAAGTGTAGTAATGCAGGAAAGAAGATGGAAGCTTATGCCAAGGTGGCAATGATGAAAGTTGTTAGAAGTAGTAAGGATCTATTTTGAAGGAAGACCAGAAAAGATTTGCTGAAGGTTCTGGTGTAAGGTATGAGTGTACGAGTGTAGTCAGGAATGACTGGGTTTAGAAATTGGTAGACTGGACCTTCCATTTATTATGAAAAAAAAACAAAAACCAAAAACCAAAAAAACCCCAAAAGAATGGGTTGAACAGGTCGTGGAGCATGGTGAAATCAGCCATATGCTTTTGAACATGGTCAATATGAAATGTCTGTTAAACATCTGAAAAGAAATATCGATTAAATATTGATACATATATATATCCAAAATATATGATTTTGAATATAGTAGACACACAGTGTTACAGTAGTTTCAGGTGTAAAACTTAGTGATTTGCCAGGTTTATACATTATGCTACTTTCACCACTGATGTAGCTACCTTCTGTCCCATCACATCGCTATTACAGTATCACTGACTATATTTCTTATGCTGTGTCTTTTATTCTCCTGACTTACTCATACGATAACTGGAAGCATTTATCTACCTCTCCACTTCACCCATTTTGCCCATCCTCCCACCCTTTCCCCTCTGGCAAACATCAGTTTGTTCTCTGTATTTATAGGTCTGATTCCTCTTTTAATTTGTTTATTCATTTATTTTGTTTTGTCTTTAGATTCCACTTATGAGTAGAATCATATGGTATTTGTCTTTCTTGGTCTGATTTATTTCACTTAGCATAATATCCTCTAGGTCCATCCAAATTGTCTCAAGCAGTACAATCTTATCCTTTCTTATGGCTGCATAATATTCATTAATATTCATACATACATATATACATTTATATGTATATACATACATTTGTGTATATATATGTATATATATATATATTTATATACATGTATACCACATTTTCCTTATCTATTCATCTATTGATGGATATTTAGGTTGCTTCTATATCTTCACTATTGTAAATAATGTCACAGTAAACATAGAATTGCATATATATTTTTGAACTAGTATTTTCATTTTCTTTGGATAAATACCCAATAGTGCAATTATTGGATCGTATGGTATTTCTAATTTTAATTTTTCAGGAATCTTAATACTGGTTTCCACAGTGGCTGCACCAGTTTGCATTCCCAGCAACAGTGCTTGAGAGTTCTTTTTTCTTCACTTCCTCAGTGACACTTGTTATTTCTTGTCATTTTGATTTTAGCCATTCTAACTGTCATAAGGTGATATCTCATTGTGGTTTTGATTTATGTTTCCTTGATGATTAGTGATGTGGAACATCTTTTCATGTGTCTGCTGGCCGTCTATAGGCCTTCTTTGGTAAAATGTCTATTCAGGTGTTCTGCCCATTTTATAATCTGTTAATTTTGGGGGGTGTTGAGTTACATATATATATATGTATTTTATATGTATATATGTATTTTACATACATATATGTATTTTGGGTGTTCAGTTCAGTTAACTGAACACCCAAAATACTTAAATATTAATTAATTAATTAAATACGAATTAATTCATAATTATGAATTAATTCGTATTTACTTAATTAATAATTAAACATATCCAGAAAAATGTTGCTATGGCTCATGTCAGAGACAATTACTGCCTATGCTCTCTTCTAGTATTTTTATTATTTCAGGTTTCATATTTAGGTCTTTATTCTATTTTGAGGTTATTTTTGTGTATGGTATAAGAAAGTGCTCCATTTTTTTTTATGTGTAGCTGTCCAGTTTCCCCAGCACCATTTATTACAGAGACTGCCTTTTTTCCATTGTATATTCCTGCCTCTTTTGTCGTAGATTAATTGGCCATACAAATGTGGGTTTGTTTTTGGAGTCTCTAATCTGTTCTTTTGATCTATATGTCCTGTGTCAGTGCCAATACCAAACTGTTTTGATTACTACAGCTTTGCTGTATATCTTGAAACCTGGGATTCAAGATACCTCCAGCTTTGTTCTTTTTTTTCAGAATTGCTTTAGCTATCTGGGTCTTCTGTGGTTCCATAAAAATTTTAGTATTATTCGTTCTACTTTTGTGAACAATGCTGTTGGTATGTTGGTTGAATCTTTAGATTTCTTTGGGCACTATGGACATTTTAACAATACTGCTTCTCTCAATCTAGGAGAATGGAATATCTTTATGTTTGTTTGTGTCATCTTCAATTTGTTTCATCAGTTTTTTATAGTTTTTGCAGTACAGGTCTTTCACCTTTTTGGTTAACTTTATTCATAGGTATTTTATTCTTTTTGATGCAGTCATAAATGGTGATGTTTTTAAAATTTCTCTTTGTGCTACTTCATTATTAGTGTATAGGAATGCTACAAACTTCTGGGTAATAATTTGGTATCCTATTACTTTACTGAATCCACTGATTATTTCTAGGAGCTTTTTAAAACTTTTTATTTATTTGTTTTGAGAGAGAGAGAAAGAACAAGTCGGGGAGAGACAGAGAGAGAAGGAGAGAGAGAAACCCAAGCAGGCCCCATGCCAGCAGTGCAGAGCCCAACGCAGGGTAAGATCATGACCTGAGCCAAAATCAAGAGTTGGACACTTAACCAACTGAGTCATCCAGACTCTCCCCTGTATCTAGTAGTTTTTTGGTGGAGTCTTTAGGATTTTCTCTGTATAGTATCATGCCATCTGCACATACTGTCAGTTTAACTTCTTCTTTAATGACATCGATGCCTCTTATTTCTTCTTGTCTGATTGCTGTGGCTAGGGCTTCCAGTAGAATGGACATCCTTATCTTGTTCCTGATCTTAGAGGGAAGGCTGTCAGTTTCTCACCATTGAGTATGCCGTTAGCTGTGGGTTTGTCATATGTGATCTTTATTATGTTGAGGTATATTCCCTCTAACCACACTTTGTTGAGAGTTTTTAAAATGACTGATGCTGAATTTTGTTAAATGCTTTTTCTGCATCTATTGAGATGATCTATGATTTTTATCTTTTGTTGATGTGGTGTATGATGCTGATTGATTTGCAAATATTGAACCATCCTTGCATCTTGGGAATAAATTCCACCTTATTGTGGTGAATGATATTTTTAATGTACTGTTGTATCTGATTTGATAATATTTTGTTGAAGACTTTTCCATCTATGTTCATCAGGGATGTTGGCTTGTAGTTTGTTGTGTGTTTGTTTGTTTGTTTTGTGGTGTCTTTGTCTGTTGTTGGTGTCAGGTAGTATTTGGTAAAATATCCTAGAATGCATTTAGAAGCCTTCCTTCCTCTTCAATTTTTTGCAATAGTTTGAAGAA
Organism: Panthera uncia; assembly: GCF_023721935.1. Classification (NCBI taxonomy): domain Eukaryota; kingdom Metazoa; phylum Chordata; class Mammalia; order Carnivora; family Felidae; genus Panthera; species Panthera uncia. Next base: position 16,595,230 of record NW_026057577.1, on the reverse strand, counting down.
ATAGGTATTAACTCTTCTTTAAATGTCTGGTAGAATCACTCTTGAATCCATCTGGCCCTTGACTTTTATTTTTGGTAGTTTTTTTTAATCAACAGATTCAGCTTCGTTACTTTTAATAAGTCTGTTCAGATTTTCCATATCTTCCTGGTTCAGTTTTGCAATATTGTGTGCTTCGGGGAATTTATCCATTTCTTCTAGATTGTCCAATTTGTTGGCATATTATTTTTCATAGTATTCTATTATAATCCTTTGTATTTTTGTGATGTCAGTTGTTGATTTTCCTATTTCATTTCTGATTTTATTTATTTGGGTCCTTTATCTTTTTTCTTAATGAGTCTGGCTAAGGATTTGTCAATTTTGTTTATCTTTTCAAAAAGCCAGCTCTTGGTTTCATTGACTTTTTCAATTGTTTTAATATCCATGACATTTATTTTTGTTCTGATCATTATTATTTCATTTCTTCCACTCACCTTGGGCTTTTTTCCCCCCTAGTTCCTTTAGGTATAAGATAAGATTGTTTATTTGAGCTTTTTCTTATTTCCTGAACTAGATCTGTATTGGTATGTATTCCCTCTGAGAGTTTCTTTCACTGTGTCCTAAAGATCTTAGACTGTTGTGTTTTTCTTTTCATTTGTTTCCATGTATTTTAAATTTCTTCTTTGATTGTGTCATTGACCCATTGGTTGTGTAGTATCATGTTCTATAGTCTCTATAAGTCTGTGTGTTTTCCAGTGTTTTCTTGTGATTTATTTATAGTTTCATACTGTTGTGGTTGGAAAAGATGCACAGTACGATTTCAATATGGTTAAATTTATTGAGAGTTATTTGTGGCCTAATATATGATATACTCTTAAAAATGTTCAGTGTACACTTGAAAAGAATATATATTGTGTCAGTTTTGGATGGAATGTTCTGTACATATCTGTTATGTACATTTGGCCTAATGTGTCAATCAATGACATTGTTTCTTTATTGATTTTTCCATCTGGATGATCCATCCATTGGCGTAAGTGGGATGTTAAAGTCTCTTACTACTATTATCTTACCATCAGTTTCTCTCTTTTTGCCTGTTAATAGTTGCTTTATGTATTTAAGTGCTTCAGTGTTGGGTGCATAGGTATATACAATTGTTATATCCTCTTGTGGGATGGATTCCTTTATCATTATGTAATGCCCTTCTTTGTCTCTTATTACAGTCTTTGTTTTAAAGTCTAATTTGTGTGATATGAGTATTGTTATATGGCTTTTTTTGCACTTCCATTTGCATGGTGAATATTTTTCAATCTTTTCACTTTCAGTCTGTATGTATCTTTTGGTTTGAGGTGAGTTTCTTGTAGGCAGCATATAGATGGGTCTTGTGTTTTTGTGTGTTATTATTATTTTTGAATCTATTCTACCAGCCACCCTATGTCTTTTGATTGAAGCATTTAGGCCCTTTACATCTAAAGTAATTATTGATAGGTGTGTACTTATTGCCGTTTTAAAATTAATTTTCTGAATTTTCTTACAGTTCTTGTTTGTTTCTTCTTTCTCTGGGTTTGGTGAGTTTCTGTAGTGTTAAGTTTGGCTTTCTTTCTCTATTTTCTGTGTGTCTGTCATAGGTTTTGAGTTTATGATTACCATGAGTTTTATATGTAACATCCAAAGTAAATAGCAGCCTGTATTAATTTGATGATTATTTAAGTTCAAACACATTCTTAAAAAAAGAAAAGCATTGGGGCGCCTGGGTGGCTTGGTCGGTTGAGCATCCAACTTCGACTCAGGTTATGATCTCACAGATCATAGGTTCGAGCCCCACAGCAGGCTCTGTGCTGACAGCTTAGAGCCTGGAGCCTGCTTCAAATTCTATGCCTCCCTCTCTTTCTGCTCCCCCACCCCCACCCCCGCCCTGGTCATTCTCTGTCTCTCTCTCCTTCAAAAATAGATTAAAAAAAACATTAAAAAAAAAAAAAAGAAAAGCATTGACAGGAAAAGTTTTCTTTTCCTTTTTTCTTCTTTTCCTTTTTACTCCCTCCTCCATGTTTTATGTATATGTTGTCATATATTACATCTTTTTATTCATAACTTTCTTATGTCTACTTATGGCCATTTCTTTTTCACTTCAAGATGTCTCTTTAACATTTTCTGTGAGGTTAGTTGTGATTAACTCCTTTAACTTTTGTTTGTCTGGGAAGCTATTTTTTCTATACAATTCTGAATGATACCCTTGCCGGGTAGTGTTTTTTTGGTTGTAGATTTTTTCCCTCCCTTTCAGCACTTTGAATATATCATGCCATTCCCTTCTGGCCTACAAAGTTACTGCCGAAAAATCAATTGATAGCCTTATGGGATTTCCCTCGTACATAAACTTTTGCTTCTCTTGCTGCTTTTAAATTTTTCTCTTTCTCTTTAATCTTTGATATTTTAGTTACCACATTTTGTGGTGTGGACTTCCTCAGCTCATCTTGTTTGGAACTTTCTGTGCTGCACGAACTTGAATGTCTATTTCCTTCCCTAGGTTAGGGAGGTTTTTAGTTATTATTTCTTCAAATAAGTTTTGTGTACCTTTCTTTCTCTCTTCTTCTGGGACCCCTGTAATACAAATGTAATGCAAATGCAAATGCTGCCCAGTGTTGTCTAAGAGATCTTTTAACCTATTTTCATTTTAAAATTCTTTTCTTTTTTTGCTGTTCAGTCTGTGTGCTTTTGTTACCCTGTCTTCCAGATCACTATGTTCTTCTGCGTCCACTGATCTACTATTGATTCCCTCTAGTATGTTTTTTTATTTCATGTGTTGTATTCTTAAACTCTGATTAGTTCTTTTTTATATTTTCTATCTGCTTAGTGAAAACCTCTCTGAGTTTTTCCATTCTTTTCTCCAACTCAGTGCATCTTTATGATCATTACTTTAAATTCTCTGTCAAGCATATTGCTTATCTATATTTAGATCTTTTTCTGAGGCATTTTCTTTTCCTTTCTTTTGGAGCACATTCCTCTATCTTCCTATTTTGTTTGACTTTCTGTTTGATTCTATGGATTAGGTAGAACAGCTACTTCTTCTAAATTTGAATGAATAATCTTGTGTATGGTGTCTCCTATGTAGACTGTGTGTGCTTAGTGACTTTTGCTGGCTGTCTGGAGCTGTGGCTGCGTATGCTAGCTACTCTTTTAATTTGTGGCTTTTTACAAAAAGAAAAATAATAATATTAAAAAGAAAATAATAAAAGAAAAAAGAAAAGGGAAAAAAGATAAGGAAAAGAAAAAAAGAAAAATCTACAAAGAACAAAAAGAAAAAATAACAAGAACAAAAATTAAAACAAAACCAAGAGTAATTTAAAAAATAATTTTAAAAATAAAATAAAAATAAAACAAACTTTTAAAGGCTGAAAAAAAAACCGCAAAGAAATCTAAAACTCGGCTTCTTTTCTGTAACCCAGCACCAGAGGGGCTGATTTGGGCTTGTGGACCTTGGCTGTCTGAGGTTGCAGGCTCACTATGAGCCAGTCTTGGGTTTTTAAAGTGGAAGAGGAGAGAGTGTCCCATAGCTCCTTGGCCCTTTTAAACTGCAGGCTTTTTCCTGAGTCCCAGGGTGACCCAGGCTGGTGTATATTTGCGAATCCTGGGCTTGCTGAGGTTGCTGAACTCAGGGTCCCTGTGATGATGGGCTTGGCCCACCAGTTATGGTGTCCAGACCCTGCTCCAGTCTAGGCTTTTAAGGTGGAGCGGGATGTGCTTCTGTCTCTAGTCCCTCCAACCTGGAGAGTGCTCCCACAGTCACTCCTCCATTTGGTAGAGTTCTAGTGTTGTCTCTTTTATATGCTAGTTACTCTTTTAAACCAAGGCTTTTTTTTTCTGTACCCAAGAACCAAGGACTGTTCCCCACCCCTTGGTACTATGCCTCCCCACTGCCATTCTCAGTGTCCCTGAATGGGGATTCCCTTTGTTACTGTGTCTCTGTCTCTCTTGCTGTTCTCTTGCCATTCTGTCTATCTTTGTCCAAAAATTGTTCAGTTAGCTCTTGGGTCAGTTCTTCAGGAAGAATTGTTCTATGATTAGCTGTCATTTGGTGAGTTCCATGGAGGAGGTAAGTTCAGGGTCTTCCTACATTGCCTTCTTTGACTAGAACCCAACAGGTAGGTATTTAAAAAGAAGTTACAGGACTGGAGGAGATGTTTAAAGAACAAGTATAGATAAAGAGGAGAAGAGATCCAGAGGACAGAGTTCTGGGACACTTTAATGTGTTAAGTTCAGCAAGTTGAGGGGCAATTAGAAAGGGAGGCAAATGACAGTGAGTAAGTGTTTGAGGAGTGAAATGACAAGTCCTGCTAGCTGGGTGAGTGAGAAGAAGGCTGAGAAATGAAGCACTAGGTTTGTCATTATGGAAGTCACTGACGCTGTTGATGGAAAAATAAAAAGGTTGGCGTGGGGGTAAACACTGTACACAAACTTACTTGCAGGGGATCAAGAGAGAACAGGGTAAGTGGAGATGGGAAACAGAAATAACGTTTTTAAGAAGTTTTGTAGTAAAAGAGTATAAAAAAAGAACTAAGTAGGGGGTGCTGGAGGGAATGTAAGTCCAAAAAAGATGAGGAGAAATAACACCATCTTTGCTTCTCCTGGGAACCAATCAGTAGAAAGGGCAAAATGGATAATGCCAGCAAGAGAATAATTGGAGGTGTGATGTCCTGGAGTCCTTCCGTAAGCTCAAGGGTTGGGACTCAGGGCACCATGGGAGGTTGGCTTTAGGAAGTGGCATAGATGCTTCAACCCCTGTAGCAGAACAGAAGGCTTTCTACAATTACAAGCATGTGATCAATTCCATGACAAGGAAGTGTGAGGTTCTCCTGGGATTCCTTCTAAATTCTTAGTGAAATAAGGGGATTATCAACAGACAGCACTGAGCGGGAGGAGACTGAGAGATCGACAATGACAATGTGTAAAAGAATTGGGACAATGGCTATTGTATGTTTTGACAGCAACACAGAATAAGAAATAACATTACTGAGGAGGTAAATATGCAAACACACACACATACACACATGGAGACTGCAAAACAAGAATTTCAGGAGGCAATACCCTTGTTTAACTTACTTTCACTTCTGTTCAAATCTGTTCTAATGACAAATGGTGGCTAGCAAGTCACAAAATAATTTCATGACACTGATGGGGTGGAATCTGTAGTTTGGAAAACACTCATCCAGAAGAACTGAAGAGGAAATTCTCTGAAGACATGTAATAAGATTATATGCAGCAAAATAAACCAACTTTAAGTCTAGAAGGTAAAGGGAGGCCCATCAGCTTAATCAACAGCAAATTATTGTGCACTCCCCACACCCCAGTAGTTCCTCCTGTCAAGATCCCTTTTTATTCTGGGCTCCTCTGTTCTCCAGTGACATAGGTCTGAGATCTGTCACTTTAATTCCCTGGTTTCTTCCCCCATTTTTGTAACTCTCTCCATTCATTCATTTGCAAAATTGTAAATAATCTGCCTGTAAATTCCTGTCAGCATCTGTTTCTATTTCCACTGATTTTGCCATGTTCAGGCCCTATTGCTTTCTCTCTACCTTATATTTTTACTTTTCTTGTTGTGAGAGTAGTGCAGTGGGTGTCCATAAGAAATTTATTTTAAAAAGACAAGTAGCTAAAGAAAATGAATATCAAACACAATCTCATTAAGAGGCTCTCTGGCTTCCTTTGTTGGTGTATCTACTTCCATTTTGTATGCATATATATTATTTCCCCTGTACTTGTCTATATACAATTATATAATATAGTCCTGTTTTATAATACTCTCGTTTTTAAGAGAACACATTGTGAATTTCTGCTCACATCATTATGTGCTTCGCAAAATCATATTTAATAGCTGTAGGGCATTCCACATATGGCATTTTAATCTAAACCATTTTGTTGAGTTTGTGCAGTCATGTGCATGTGCCTCTCAGATCTGGGACTACAGGGAGCACAATTTGCCAAGGACCCTGCTGCTCTGCTCAGAAAAATCGATTCATCTCTTAGCTTGTTGCAAGCCTGCACTTCCCAGTCAATAACAGAGTTCCGGAAATGTTCTTAGGCAGGCCCATTTCTGGGAGACCTGGGATTCCTCTGATGAGCGACTCTAGCTATGGTCTCCCAGAAAGCTTTGTAGCACGTTGCTTACAACAATGCACCACATTCCTTTTTTCCTTCCGCCAGGATCAGACTTGCATGGAGTCTGGAGGCTGTATCTGCTTCTCCAGCTCCTTTCCCATTTTCTCTCAAGGGCCTTTTGGTCTCCCCTAAGACATTTCTTATATACTTAATCCCATCTTGGCACGTTTCTCAGAAGACCCAAACTAACACAGACATTTAGGTTGTTCTCGGGTTTGTATTCTGTACAACTAAACTTGTGATTGCTCAATTCTTAGCACAGCACTCTTTTGCTGAGGGCCCTTCAAGCACTGCCATTGCTCAGTACATTAAGCTTAAGCCCCTCCTACCCCCTCCACATTTGGCTCCAGCCCATCTATCCAAACACCACCCAGTGTTCTTAGTCCAGCCCCGGGGCCTGCTGACCAAATATTCTTGCATTCATTTTCTCATGCCTCCTTCCCCCAGCCCCCAAGAAAACATGTGCTCAGCTGATGCCTCCTTCATTCTGGATTTCTTTGTGACTTCCTCCACGCACCCCCCTCCATTTTAAAGGCCACAGAAATGTGTTTTCTGCAGTGTAGTCACTCTTTTTGTCAAAAGTAGTTAGTTACATTAAAGGGAGGCTATAAAGCCCAAGGGTGAAGTGTATACTTTGTAATCAGACAGACCTAGATCATCATTTAACACACACACACACACACACACACACACACACAGGTACGCCTGGGTGGCTAAGTTGGTTAAGCGTCCCACTTTGGCTCAGGTCATGATTTGTGGTTCATGGGTTCGAATCTGGTGTGGGGCTCTGTGCTGACAGCTCAGAGCCTAGAGTCAGCTTCGGATTCTGGGTCTCCCTCTCCCTCTGCCCCTCTGCTGCTCTCACTCTATCTCGCTCTCTCAAAAATAAATAAACATTAAAAAAAATTAAAACACCTACAAATTAGCAGAGATTGGATAGGTTTGGGAAAACACTGAGCTAAACAAAAATAATCCAAGATGTTTTTAATTCTCAGACTTCCCAGAGCCCTTAAAATGTTCATATGTGTCATAACTTCCTAAGGCCAGTATCGACACTTTGTGTAGCTTTCCTTGAATTTGATCACAAAATCCTTTAGAAACAGATCATCTCCAGACATTATTTTTTTCTTGGAAAATACTGGGAAAGGGTAAACGTTGTCACAGAATTTTTCATGTATGGTTTTCACAGTACTTTATAGTACTATATATATTCTTCAACTTGTTATAATTGTTTGTATATTTATCTTACACATCTTCCCAATTTTAGCCTTTAGCATAAAGTCTTGAAAATAACAGGCACTTGTTCAGTAGAAAATCACAGAATTTTAGTGAAGGCTCATGGTCTGGAATAATATTTGGCAACTGGAGAAAGTTTGTGTCTACTTTTCAGTAGCTGTTTCCCAGTCTTTTTTTTATACCATAGTATCCTGGGCTACTTTACAGGCTAGAAAAATTATCTTGATGTTGGACAGGAAGAAAAAAAAAGCCCTTGTTAACTGGAGGCTAAATACATTTTCTCCACAAGTCACTTGATTGGGACAGTTTAACAGTATATAAAGGTGGAGGTGCATTTTAAGGGCAAGAAAGCAGGAGTCAGCCGACTCTGGGTCTTGGCACACCATGGGCAGCAAGGAAGGCAGCCTGTGGCTTAGTTGTGATCCTTTTCATTTCCAAGGGTGTGCTTGTCAAAGAGGTACTCTGCCAGGCCGGAAGCCGGGGACCCCATCTTAACCAAGTTTTGCACGTGGTCACCTAGTTCTTTGATCGATTTCACCTGTTCATTCAAATAGTGAGTTTCCAGGAAGTCGCACAAATGGGGGTCACCTTTGTCTGAGGCCAGAGTGTGCAATTCGAGCAACGACTGGTTCACATTCTTTTCCAAGAGCAGCGCACACTCCATGGCATTCAGCCCGCTCTCCCAGTCGTCCAGGTCAGGTTTCTTGATGTCCTGCAGGCAGATCCGGCCTCCCCGCTGGTTCTGCAGCCTCATCAGCTTCTCGGCGTGCTGGGTCTCCTCCCGAGACTGACGAAGGAAATATCTGGCGAAGTTGTTCAGGGCCACGTCATCTCGGGAGAAGTAATAGGCCATAGACAAGTACACATAGGACGCATAGAGCTCCAGGTTGATCTGGCGGTTGATGGCGGCCTCGGAGTCCGGGTGGAAGTTCTGCCGCACTCGGGAGGGGGCGGAGGTGGGCCCGGCAGGGTCCCGGGAGGAGGTGACTGCGGCCAGCGGCCGGCGGGGGGCGGCTGGCTGGGGACCCGAGGGGCACCAGGAAACCCAGAGCGGTCGGAGCGCGAAGCCTCGGCGCGCGCTGCGCAGGGACACCAGCGAACTGCTGATCTGCTTAGAGAGGAACAAGAAACAGGGCGGCATGGTTCCCCTTCTTTAGAAGTCGGGAAACTGAGGCCCGGGCGGCTCACCGCGCGGTCGGGCACCGGGGGCTTCAGGGGCTTCAGGGGCTTCTGCATCAGAACGCAGCCCTAGGCGATGGCGACTGCGTCACACACACACGCCTTCGCTTGGAGAGGCTCAGAGTTCCAGGCGGAGGGCGGCGGGGGCGCGCGCGCCTGTCGCGGTTGGGCGCAGACGGATAATCCTGACAACTCCATTTAACGAAACATTGCCCCATTTCTGCCCTTGGGCGTTTGTAACTTATTTCATCTAAGTTAAAAGTGCTGTTAAAAAAAAAAAAAAAGAAAGAAAGAAAAGCAGGCACTACGACTAGCAAAAGAAAGCACGAGCCCAGTGTACTTGCCCTCCCTTTGTGACCTCTTTCTGTGGAAAGACCAAGGCCTGGGGGAGGCAGGGCAGCGACATAGAGGAAAACAAGTCACAAAACTTTATCTGGGCGCGGGGGTCCACAGCCAAATTGGGTCTTTATAAATTGACTTTCTGGTTATTTTAACAAATGTAGGTATGGAAATAATTGCCAGAGTAGTATATAGGCACATTTCCAAGGGTCTGTAAGAAGACAGTGCCTTCTTTTAAAAAGACATTTTATTTTGGGGGCGTCTGGGTAGCTCAGTGGGTTAAGCGTGGGACTTAGGCTCAGGTCAGGAGCTCATGGTTTGTGGGCTCCAGCCCCAGATCAGGCTCTGTGCTGACAGCTCGGAGCCTGGAGCCTGCTTCAGATTCTGTGTCTCCCTCTGTCTCTGCCCCTCCCCTGCTCAGCTCTCTCTCTCAAAAATAAATAAACATTAAAAGTAATAAATAAAAAACAATAAAAACTTAAAAAAGAATAAAAAGACATTTTATTTTTAAATGTAAAATTTATCTTTACTGCAAAGAAAAATAGGATACTGTAGAAAAGTAGGAGGAATAAATAAACTAGCTCTAAACTTGATGTTATTTTCCTGTCTTTTGTTATTGCAGATACATACACTTGTGGTGAGCATAGCAAAGCTGTAGAGAAGTTGAATCACTATATTGTACATCTGAAACTGATGTAACATTGTGTCTCAACTAAAATAAAAAATACTAAATTAAAAATAAAAAGGACAATTAAAAATTCAATTTATTTATTTTTTTAAATATAATTTATGGTCAAGTTAGCTAACATACAGTGCATACAGTGTGCTCTTGGCTTCAGGAGTAGATTCCCATGATTCATCACTTACATATAACAGCCAGTGTCCATCCCAACAAGTGCCCTCCTCAATGCCCACCACCCATTTTCGCCTCTCCTCAACCCCCCCACCATCAACCCTCAGTTTGTTCTCTGTATTTAAGAATCTCTAATGTTTTGCCTCCCTCTCTGTTTATAACTATTTAAAAAAATTACATTTAAACTGGTATTTGGTTTTAAAAGAATATCTGTAATTGTTGTAGTGTATTGAGAAAATGAGTATTAACTCACAGAAGAAAATTCAGAAAATTCCTAATCTTTCTCTCCCAGAAAAAAACCATCGTTAAAATGTTGATAGTAATTCTCACAGATTAAAAGAAGAACATTAGGAGTGCCTGGGTGGCTCAGTCCCTTAAGCATTGGACTTCGGCTAAGATCATGATCTCATGATTTGTGAGTTCCAGCCCTGCACCAGGCTCTGTGCTGACAGCTCAGAGCCTGGAACCTGCTTCAGACTCTGTGTCTGCCTCTCTCTCTGTTCCTCCCCTACTCATTCTCTCTCTCCCTCTCTCTAAACACTAAATAAACATTAAAAAAAAAAAAGAGGAACATTAAAAAAAATCATAGAAACAAAACAACCAACATGTACATTTTTAACAGTTTTAAAGAGATAGGATTGACCTAAAATAAACTGCAGATACTTCAAGTGCACAAGTTGATAGGGTTTGACATAGGTATGTCTGTGAAACCATCATCAGAGTCAAGGTAATGAACATATTCATCAACTCCCAAAGTTCTCTCAGGTTTGTTTATATGTATTTTTTTTATTTTTTATTTTTGTTTTTATTTGTTTATTTAAGTAAACTCCACCCCCAACGTGGGGCTTGAATGACCACTAGATCAAGAGTCGCATATTCTGCCACTGAGCCTGACAGGTACCCCAACTCGTTATGTAATCACTCCCTCCTGCCTCTCTGCCCCACCTCATCCCAGCCATCCACTGGTCTGCATTTCCTCACTATGTAGGTTAGTTTGCACTTTAAAGAATTTCATATAAATAGAATCTGTGTATATACCTTTCTGCCTGGTTTCTATCACTCAGCACAGTGGTTTTGAGATCCATCCATATTGTCATGTGTATTAATAGTTTTTACGGTTGAATAGTATTCCATTGTGTAGAGATACCACAATCTGTTTATTCTGTCACCATCTCATGAATATTCTGCTTATTTACAGCTTTTGGCTGTTCAAGTAAGGCTATTGTGAACATTCCTGTACAAGTCTTTGTGTAGTTTTATGAGCTTATTTCTCTTGGGTGAATATTTTGCTTGTAATGGGTAGATCATATGGTAAGTGTAGGTTTAACTTTTTAAGGAACTTCCAATTGTTTTTCCAAGTGGTTTTGCCCTTTTATATGGCCATCAGCACTATGTGAGAGTTCAAGTTCCTTCATATCCCTGCAACGCTTGGTATTGTCATTTATTTCACTTTAAACTTAAAACTTAAAATTTAGCCATTCTAGTAGATGTATACTGGTATGACATTGTATCTTTAATTTGAATTCCCATTTTAATTGATGATGCTGAGTATATTTGGTCATACTTCTTTGCTAACCATATATATATCTTTGGTGAAGTGTATATTCAAAGCTTTTGCCCATTTTACATGTTCAGCCATTTCTTAGGATTGTTTGATGTCTTATGGTTAATATCTGGATCTTTGATATTAGTGCTGCTTATATTCAGGTCTTCTTTCTGTTATCTGTATGTTACCATCTCTGTATTACTTTCCTATATTTCCTTGGGCAAATCACTTTACCTTTCTAGGTCAATTTCCTCAGTTATAAATCCAAGATCCTACTTATTTCCTTTGGGTTACTGAAAGGAATCAATAAAATAATTATGCAGGGTACTTATCACAGTGCTTATCACAGAATAAGCACTCAAAATATTCTTTAACAGTTCTTATTGCATAGTGTCTATTTAATTATTCAAAATCATTCATTTTCAATTATTCAGCAAGCAGTAATTATTATTATTACATATGGAAAAACTTATACAGTTTGTACAGTATGCTTACCCGCATTATATTGTTATCATGTAGGAATAGTGAGGTAGAAATTCTTTTATAATCTGGACACATCAAATGTGTAGTTTGGTAGGAAGCTCCTCGGTCTCAGATGAACTTCTTAAAGTGTACGATAAATAAAGGTGGACACCTAAGATCTAGCTGCACTTAAACTCTGCTGGCAGAATCTTACTGATATTCACCAAGAAATTTCCCACTAACTTTTGCTTTCCTATATCCATCTTTGCTTGTATTTTCTTCAAAGTTGTGTTTCTCCTAAAATGTAGTTCCCTAAAGAGAGGTTCTGAAAATGATCCTTTAGAGTGGTGTTAAATGCCAACTGCTGCTACCAGTGTTTTAGTAGAAATGATGCTCTTCATATAAATGCTTATCCCCAAAGTAATAAAAAAGTATAGATATAAAATAAATGCAGTACATGAAATGTAATGCAAAACAAGGCCATAAAACACAATACACACTTAAACGTCCTGTGTTAACTTGTCAAAAATGTTTCTTGTTCCCTTACAAAGTTTGTCATGTATTTTGCTAGACTTTGAAAATGCAAGGAATCTTATCTGTGGGACATTTTGATTTCTAGTATTCATAGTAAAATTAATGGTCTTCTACCAAAAGTACACACCTAGATCATGGCCCACCATTCCTCACGAGTCATTTCTTCCTCCATTTTAATGACTTCTTCTCCTCCTTGAACACCTGTCTAAGCTTTCAAGATTCTCTGGTGTTGCCTCTACTTCCCCACCTTCCTGTCTTCTCCTCTTTTACTTCCTCATGAAATCCATCTCATCTTTTTAGGTCCCATCAAATATGTTACTTTCTCTGTAAGGTCTCAGATAACTTCGTTTGGAATTAATCAGTACTTTGTTGTTGTTGTTGAAGACTGTTTATGCTGAGAGTATATCATATCATATGGTTGTATATGGGCATGCACATGTGCATGCTTGTATGTATGTTGATGTATGTGTGTGTGTGTGTGTGTGTGTGTGTGTGTCCTTAAGGGCACAGCTTCTCATCATCCTCATTTTTTTTTTATTGTAGTTGACACATAATGTTATGTTAGTTTCAGGTGCACAGCATTCCATAAGTCTATAAATTGTGCTATGATCACAAGTGTAGCTACCCTCTGTTACCATACAACACCATTACAATATTACAATACAGTTACTGTATTCCCTGTGATGTACCTTTCATTCCCATGACTTACTCATTCCTTAATTGGTAGCCTATGCCTCCCACTCTCCTTCACCCATTTTGCCCCCCCCCCTCCTGCCCTCTGGCTACCCATCCTACTCAGTTTTAAATTTTTAGTCTTGGCACAATGCTTCTATCCCCCAGAAGAATGGGGATAGGGATTTTTATTTCCTATGGCATATCAGCTTGCCTAGCATGTGTTTGTCAAGTATATTGAGAGATGGCTTCACTTTAAGTTATTAGAAAAGCTCTGTACTTTGCTGATTTCAGCCTTTAAAGGAATAACAATATCTTCCATTTTCTTCTTTATAGATGTATTGGGTAAAGTATTTGTATTATATGTGAAAATGCTTTGCCACTTGGAGATTTAGGAACTACATGAAAGTGGATTGTAATTCACTGAATCGTGTTTTGGTATTTTCTTCAAAGCATTTGATTTTAAATACTAAATATTTTTTTTAGAATTTACCTACCTTGGGGAGCACCTGGTGGTTCAGTCTGTTAAGCGTCCGACTTTGGCGCAGATCATGATCTCGCGGTTTGTGAGTTCGAGCCCCGCGTCGGGCTCTGTGCTGACAGCTCAGAGCCTGGAGCCTTCTTCAGATTCTGTGTCTCCTTCTCTCTGCCCCTCCCCCAGTTGTGTTCTGTCTCTCTATGTCTATCAAAATTAAATAAATGTAAAAAAAAAATTAGAATTTACCTATCTTGGAAAATATTTAAACAACACTCTATAGTTTTATGTTAATAGATGGGAGCAGAGTCATAAATAATGAGGAAAAGGAAAAATGAAAAGTAACTCTACTTCTTTATACTTGTACATACTTGTAGTGAAGACATATTTTCTCCTTTTCTCTTCTTTCTCTCTTTCTCTTCCTTTTCATCTCTTTTTATTCTTTCTTTAATGTTCAAACATGGTTAATCACACAAGCAATTCTTCATCTTTATTACTGATACTGGCCCTTTCAAAATTGCTTGCTGTTAGAAGTCCAAAATGTGACAAATCTAGGGTGGAGAGAAGTCCACTGATCACTGGAATATGGATTCTGGATTCTGGATTATGTTCTTGCTGTTAATGGAATATCTGAGGGTTTTGAACAGAGAACAGTAGAGGATTTTGTCTTAGGAAAAGGAAAATGTATTGTAATTCGGTGTATTATCACAAGGAAATCTCTGAAAATTCTAAAGGGAGTGGTTGGACTCAGCTGTGGAACACTTTCTTGCCTCACTCTCAGATCTATTCAAAACTGGGAAATCTCCCAGGTCACTCGATAAATGAGTCACAACTACAGTGCAAGCTGCCTCTAAAACTAGAAGAGGTCTAGCAAACTCTGTTTTAATTCATTTCATTTGTTAATTTTTTTCCTCTGTGGTCAGAGGCACAAGGTACAGTAACTCCTACATTATCTTCAGGAGGTGTCTGGGATACCTCAGACCATTATACTCCTAGAACTGTATGAACATCTTAGCTCCTGGGCTTCTAAGTATAATCCTTCCATCCCTTAGCAGAGCCAGCATTTCCCTAGTTGTGCCATGCTGAGATTTGGACCTAATTGTTGATATTGTGGTATACTAGGTGAATAGTATCCCAGTAAAATTCTTGCCCACCCAGAATCTGTGAATAGGCCTTATTCAGAAATAGGGTCTTTGCAGATGTAACCAAGTTAAAGTGAGATCATACTGGATTAAGGTGTATCCTATTTCAGTGACTGGGATTCTTCCAAGGAGACAAAAATTTAGACAGAGACAGACAAGGAGGAAGTCCATGTGACACGCAGCTCAGGCTGCTCTCAGACTCCAGGTCAGGGACTTGCAAACTTTTTCTGTACTGAGCCAGAGCAATATTTTAGGCTTGGTGGGGCATAAGGTCTCTGTGGTATCTATTCAACTCTGCTATTATGGTGTACTGTAAGCAGTCATAGAGTACATGTAATGAATAAGTGTGGTCGTGTTCTAATTAAACTTTATTTACAAAGATAGTAGTGAATCAAACTTGGCCCAAAGAGTTTGCTGACTCCTGCTCTGGAGAGGAGGACCTCTTTATACGCTGCCATGGAGCATTTCTGATATTCACTTCATTACTCTGGTAATTAACTCAGCCGAGTCTGCCATTCTTTCTCTTTCTCTCTCTCTCTTTTTTAAGCCTTATTTATCTTGAGAGAGAGAAAGAGAGAGAGAGAGACAGACAGAGAGAGCAAGCGAGGGCATTCACGTGAGTGGGGGAGGGGCAGAGAGACAATCTCAAGCAGGCTCCACACTGTCCCCATAGAGCCTAACACAGGGCTCGAACCCAGGAACTGTGAGATCATGACCTGAGCCATAATCAAGGGTCCAACATTTAACCGAATGAGCCACCGATGCGCCCCTGTCATTTTCTCTTTTTTACGCATCAGCGGTGCTCAGTCAAACCCAGTCAATTCCACGTTTCCACCACAGCCCTGACCCAAGAGAGAGACTGCACACACAAGAGCATCTCCTTCCATCTGTGTCTGTCCCAGTTCTATAAGTGGAAATCTTAGTAACTGCAATGCTGGAACACCCCAGGAACTATATCACCCTCCACTCACCACCAGTATTGCGGGAGTAGGTGTGGGGTGCATGTTGTTACTTGTCCAGCCAGTGATCCAGTTCCTGAAACTCATCTTAGATTTGCCTCTTAGGGACATTTCCAATAAAACCTTTTTTAGGTTGGTTTCCTAAGCAAACTTCCAGCAAATGTCTCATTTGCAAGTGATTTATCAAGGAAATGCCGCCAGGAGAAACCAGTAAGGAAGTAGAAGAAGCGTAAAGGGGGAAACAATAAAAGGGTGTGATTCAGCAAAATTGAGAACAGAAAAGGCTAGCTTCAAAGGCCTGTGCAAACGGGTAGCGTCCTGAACTGAGTCAAGCCCTGGGCTTGGTTTAATGCTTTGCTGCCGCCGCGGTCTTGAAAGTCATTAAGAATCTGATTTTTGAACCTGTATCTTTTAAGAGCAGTCGGTTGTGGTGTGTGTGTGTTGGGGTGGGGGGGGAGCACAATGGAGTGCACAGGTGAGCAGACACATGTAATTTGTGTGTTTCTCATCCCTTGCGTCCCTGTTCACAGATAGCGCTTACAATGCTCCCTGAATGTTGAATTTTGGTGGAGCCATAACGAGTGGGAGATAAGCATCACTGAAAGCAAGTTGGAGGTAGAGGTGTTGAATCTGTGACCAAGGAAGCTGGGGTGCCCATTTGCTTTTGAAGCTGCCCTTTGCTTTTGAAACAGAATGTGCAAGGAATGCAGAAAGAAGTCCCTGACATTCCAAGGAACAAACAGGAAGGACTAAGGAAACTTACCAGATCTTTTCTTGCTAGTGTCAGACTTCACTGTGTTAGCAAGTCATTTATGCTAAAAATGGTGACACGGATGGAATCTAGGAAGTAAAGTAACCCATAGTTCATTTTCCTTTTGGTCCTTCCTTAATCAGTAAGCTAAAGATGGAGTGTTAATAGAACGTGTGCCCATTCAAAAAACCAAATAAAAACAATTCAGTTACTTTTGTGTAGCATTTCCCCTGTTCTGGTAACAATGAAATACTTATGCATGTACAAGCCACAAAATATGAATTGTGTAATTTCAGTGACTTTTTATATCAATAAATTGCTCTTATATTTATACTTAAAGCAGGCATTGCACAATCTAAAATCTAAATGTGAACAGTGAAACTGAGGCTTACAGTGTAAGATGTTAAGCATTTTTCTTTCTTAAAATGACGTTAAATAGAAGGTCAAAATGCCATGACAAGTCAAGAGAGACCACAGAGGAGAGTAAAACGTTTTATTATTTAGTGCCTTTAATAGCACTTTCCCCTGCATTTTCATCAAGATGGGCTACCATTTTCACTTTGGACTGGGCCCTGAATATGGGATAACTTGAACTGATCCCACAGGGGACCTCTGGATCCCCTGGAGGATAGGCATGCCTCAGAAATGGAGCTGGGACAAGGAGCTGGGCTTTTATAGCCCTGCACCAGCCAGTCACAGCCTATGAGGCCTGCCCTAGGGAGATGTACACACTCAAGTTCTCTGCTTGTCTGCATGTCCTGGAAAAGCATTTCCGGTCCTGACCATCATCTTCCTACCAGTGTTACAGATTCTCTTGTTAGAAGGAGCACACAGAAGTTTGGGTCAGGGCAGGGGGCACACACATGGTGAAAGGTTTCCAAGGGGATCTTGGGCAGGATCCCAACAACTCCTAACTGGTTGCCTAACCTAACGTCTTATTGTGATCAGACCAGGACCTAGGAGAAAATAGATAGAACACTTCAAAATAAGAATAGTTCTAGTTAGTTCATTACTCCTGGAGCTGATCTCAAGAGGAGTGGCTGGCTATCAGAACTCAGGTGACAGTGAACTGTTCTGAGAACAACCTGAAAAGGAGCAATGACACCTGGTGGAAGGACATGGCCAATCTCAGGGAAGGAACCTTGAAGGGAAGAATCCAGGGGAATGATTACGTGACCTCATTCTCTGCCTTCCTTTGGGTCTCTTGCTAGGGCTCTGCATAGGTTGACCCTAACAGAAAGTCAGAAGGTAGGGAACTCATTGCTGTAGTGCATTCAGACTGACCCCTGGGGAGAGAACAGGGCCAGGAAAGTTGCAGGGTGTGTATGTAGAGGCAGACATAGACATCAGACTGTTTTGTGCTCTTCTAATCTCCTGTGCATAGAATAGCCCCAGACAGCTATCTAAAAAGCAAATATGATTAAATTATCCACTTGCGTTGAACCTTCAGGTAGTCCCACATTAAACCACAGCCCTGTAAAATATATTCTCCCGGGCTTCTGTGACTTTTCCTTGCCATTTACAGCGCTTCTTACTCTCTCTCAGTTCCCAGTATGCTTCAGTCTTTTTATGAACTTTGCTTTAGGCACCAGAAGGTACTATTTGTTCCTTTCCCATAGGCTTCTACATGCTGTGTCCACTACCTGGAGCATTGCTCCACTCAGAACTAACCACAGGACAGTGTGGGCAGATGCTTGTCAAACCCTTTCCCCTTCCGCAAGAGATGATGACAACTGGTTAACTGTCTGCCTCTGCTCAGATGTGGAGTACACATCCAGGCCATCTTGCTGGTGGAAAAATTATCCCTGATTGGCAAATTAACATTAATCTTCTCTGAGTATGATGAATTTTGTCTCTGAGCATGTCTTTACTGGGATTTTTGGAAGCTGTGGCATTGTTACAAAAGATATTTGTTCTTGTGGACATGAGGCTTTTTAGCCAGGGCATCTCTCCTAACCATTTTATGGGGATCTTAACAGAATGCTTGATACTACTGTGCCAACAAACCGTGGTTTCTATTTTAATCCTGAGTGGCATGGTGCCAGGCTTGTAGGTATGAATGTTTAGTTCATTCATGAAGGCCCTTTGGTGGTTGCTACAAAGAATAAGCAAATTAACATGCATTTATCTTTTGACACCCCACCCCAGTGCACCTGCTTTTCCACAGCCATGTAGCTGTGTCTAGCACCCCCTCCTTTTGTATCTTTGTCAGCTCACTCACTTCCACTGTTCTCATCATATCTTAGATGGTTCTTAGAGGCCTTCAAGGAGTCCCACGCTCCTCTACTTACCCTGGTGTGGAGACGGAATTCTAATTATTTACTTAGCCTATTACCCCACTAAACTGAAAAATTCTTGTCCATCTTTTTTCACCCTTGTGTATCTAGCATTTAGATGGCACCTGATCCATTGCACCCAAGGAGCACTGTTAATAAAGCTAATTAGGGAGTAAAATTCCTTCACGTCCCCAAATTTGCTGGTTCTAAATAACACTTAAGCAACAAAGATGAGGGGAACTGTAGTTGGTTTAATGGTTTAGCTGCAGTGCATTTAATGGCTTATTTTTTCTATCTCTGCTACTAGTGGAACCCAGTAAACGTATATTAATTTTGAGCCTTATGTTCTTAACGGTTGAATCAACCGTCCTCTTCAATTCAATTTGATTCGATTCAAGTAAATTCTAAATATATGTTTTGAGCAGCTGATGCCGGATGAGTAAGAAGCCCCTCATACTATGAAAAAGTAAAAGACACCTGGATTTTAGGGCCTCTGTGGATTCGAAATCAAGAGGTAGAGCCACACTGAATCATAGAAGGTTGAATCCGACCTCAAACCAAGTACAGCAGGATTATGGTCTGCCTTGCACAGAAGGTCAGCTTGACTGTGGTCTTAAAAGATGTTTGGGATAAGGATTCTGTGCAGAAAACAACAACAACAACAGCAACAACAACAACAACAACGACACCTCCAAAGGTGGGAAGATGGAGTTGAATTTGGAGCAGAGAGGCTGTAGGCAAAACTTTGTTGGTGTTTGTTTGGAGTACGGATAGTATGTGTAATGCACATTGGGACAGAATTGACTTGAATAAGGTCAAGGTTTGGAGCCTTCTTTCTAGCTCTAAAGGATTTAATGATTGCATATGTCCTTTCTTGCTGTTATACATTATAGCCTAAACTTTTATGAAATAATAAAGTGCATGAAGTATACATATGCTGGCCTTTATATATATATGCTAGAAGTAGCTATTTTCAGTGCTAGAACCCTGGGATGCTGCTTCCACCAAGGATGTGGTTTGCCATCATTACTCAAGTTACATAACAGAGGGTTCTTTCAGTTCATGGGCTGGACTTGGATCAACTGATGGTGATTGAAGATCGTTGAGTATGTTCTTGGTAATCTCTTCTGCTTGTTATGTTTTATATTTTAGCTCTTTCAGGAGTAAATACGTTTGCAATTATTCTTTATTAAAGAAGCTAAGACACTCCACAATTTGTGTAAAAAATTTTTGATAATGATTACTTAATTCTGCTATTTTAAGCAATTTCATGATTTAAAACAGGATATAATGATACAGCATTTAAACACAAGCTCTAAACCTTCTCCAGTGATCATAATGAAAAGAAGTAGTAGCCACTGAGTACTCATATATGCTAAGCACTATACAATGTATTCTAAGAGTATTTGATCACTGAATTTTCACAAAAACATTGTACAGTAGGAATCAGTATGTCCACTTTGTTGGCAAATTCGAGGATATATGAACACGTTTCTCCAGTTTTATACAATTTGAACGGATCTAGGAAAAATGTTTCTAATAATTCCATTTTCAATCAAAGTGGGAGGAATATTTTGAAAGTCAAATAATATGGCACTGCTGTCTTTATTGGCAGGGATTATAGTAGAGAATTTAGAACCAGAAAGGAACATGGAGTTTGTCTATTTTATTTATCTTATTTTACAAATGCAGAAGCTGTATGCTAGAGAGTATTGACACAGTTACAAATTTTGATAGCAACAGGCCAGCCTTTGGACAGTGGTCTACTACACCAACCTAATACATGGTGTATTTTCCCAGTAATGATTAGTATATTAGAATGCAGTAAAACTGGGGCACCTGGGTGGCTCAGTCGGTTGAGCATCTGACTCTTGATTTTGGCCCATGTCATGATTCCAGGATCATGGGATTGATCCCCACATGGGGCCCTGGGTCAGGCCTACTTGGTGCCCCATGCTGAACCCTGAGCATGGAGCCTGCTTGAGATCTCTCTCTCTCTCCCTCTGCCCCTCTCCCCTGCTTAAACTCTCTTTTTCTCTCTTTCTAAAATAAATAAATAAAAGAAAGAAAGAAAGAAAGAAAGAAAGAAAGAAAGAAAGAAAGAAGCAAAACCGAGAGATGCTAATGCTTTCTCAATGACAATGGTGGGTTGGCTTTCATTTGCATCAAAGTCACACAATAAAAAAAATTTCTTATGAATAAAGACTTGCCTATCACCATAACCTCCTCAACTGATGCTTTGGATGGCTGTGTAGAATCTATCGCTGTAGGAAAAAGTGAGTCAATCACTTGTATTTGTTCAGGTATTTACAAAGGTCAGTTCTATTTTTAGAATAGTCAACCACTCAATTAACTAGAGTCTGCTAACACCAGTTAGTGACCACCATATCTTGGAGTGTTATCTAAATCCTGTGGGAATCTACAAATGGATCCTATTCTCAAGAATCTCATCAAAGAATAACCTTTTGATCTCACCATCTCACTTTGAGAAATTAATTATATGGAAAAAAATACAGTGCTTAAAGAGTACATAGAGATGTATGTTAATTTCATTGCAGTGTTACACATAAAAATAAAAAGCTGTATCTAAACCGTCTTTGACAAATTACAGGGGAGTCATACAATGGGATATCATACAGCCCTTTAGTAAAATAAAGTAGTTCTCTTCATAATGTAGAGAGATATCCATAAGATATTTTCAGTGGAAAAAGCAATGTGTGTGTGTGCACACATTCCCATATTTGGAGGGAATAAAACAGTGTACATTTAAGTGTTTTCACACACACACACACACACACACACACACACACACACAAACATATGAAAGAGAGAGAGAAAGACATCTGTATAAAAATAGAAAAGTGTCAGAAGAGGTGGGCACTGAGCTATTAACCATAACTTCTGACCTTTGCAATTGGATAGATTGGGAAAGAGGAAGATGTGGATTTAGTTTTTTATACATTAACTTTTTATACACTTTAAAGTAACATGATTATGGCTGATTTTACTTAATTTCTATTTCAGTATTTCTTTAATTAAAAAGTATAAAAGGAGGCTTTTGAAGAGGCCGGATAATCAGAGAGGACAGGAAATGTACATAAAGAAGACTCTAAACCAGGGAAATGACTATAGCCTAGTCATCATCTGTTGAAAGTAGCTAGTGCAGTGGCACAGTGGGAGAAATGTGGGAATGATCATAAGAACTAACAATTTCTTTTTTTTTAAGTTTATTTATTTATTTTGAGAGAGAGAGAGAGTACACAAGTGGTGGAAGGGGACAGAGAGAGAGAGAGAGAGAGAGAGAATCCCAAGCAGGCTCCGCGCTATCAGCACAGAGACCTATGTGGGGCTCCATCCCACAAACCATGAGATCATGACCTGAGCTGAAATCAAGAGTCAGATACTTAACCAACTGAGTGACCAGGCACCCCAAGAAATAACAATTTTCAACTCATGGGACAAATGGAGATGGCAATATAGGTTAGGAAATATTAGTACAGAATTAAGATAGAATAGGTTTGATAAAGATTAAAAGCACATGTACTTGAGGAAAGGAGAAATGACAGTTTGTGATCATCTAGAATATAGATTCTAGATGATAGCCCTAGAATCTAGGACTGTTGTGTGGTCATAGGCATTGCACTCGTTTTGCTATTAAACCACATATCACTATGTTGTACACCTGAAACTCATACAACATTGTTTATCAGCTAGATTTCAGTAATAAAATTTTTTGCAAAGAAAAAATAAAAATGCTGTTTACATTTTATCAGCATATATGCCAACACTGTCTTCTATCAATCTTATTATTAATTTGGTCCACCTAAGTATGACTTATAATATAATTAAGGGAATAAAGGGTTTACTTACATCTTTTTTGTAGGCCAGAAAAACACAAATTTCAGTTCAGAAACGTTTGTAATAATTTATTGTTACCTTTGAACATGAATAAATTTCTGTCCAAAAATCTGCAAAGGGTTTTAATAAATCAGAGTTTTGTGGTTCATTTAATTATAAGCCTAAAGCTAAGTTGTGTATTTATCTTCATGATATAGAAAAATGGTGTTATCAAACTTCTCAGTCACTGAATTGATGGTATGCATTCATGCATGCCTACTGGAAAAACACTAACTAAAATAAATGAAATATGAAGATATTTTAGGATAGTGTATGCAGGACACTTGAGACTGTTCCTCTTCACCCAATAATCATTTCTGTAACTAGAAATTAGTCATTCCTACATACCTGATTTTTTTCAATCTCTCTTTCTTTCTTTCCTTTTTTTTTTTTTTTTTTTTTTTTTTTTTTGTTTTTTTTTTT